>NC_080672.1:203537775-203721312 GCF_030247195.1 Topomyia yanbarensis | reverse complement strand
TTGTGTGGTAACTAGAAGTCACCATCTTGGATTTCTAAATGACGGTAAATGTCTATTATTGGTGTCTGCTGACCATATCTTTTTAAATATCTATGTTGGCGGTGGTTCTGTTTTGTGGTAACCGGAAGTCGCCATCTTGGATTTCAAAATGGCGCTAACGATCAATTTTTCGGTGTCTGCTGACCATATATTTTCAAATGACACCCATATTGATGGTGTTTCTCACTATTTTGTGGTAACCGGAAGTCGCCATCTTGGATTTCAAAGTGGCAGCAATCGTAAGTTTTCGGTGTCTGTTGACCATATCTTTTCAAATGACACACATATTGATGGTTGTGTGGTAACTAGAAGTCGCCATCTTGGATTTCAAAATGGCGGTAAATGTCTATTATTGGTGTCTGCCGACCACATCCTTTCAAATATCTATGTTGGCGGTGGTTCTCACTATTTTGTGGTAAGCGGAAGTCGCCATTTTGGATTTCAAAATGGCGGTAATGGTCAATTTTCGGTGTCTGCTGACCATATCTTTTAAAATGACACCCATATTGATGGTGGTTCTCACTATTTTGTGGTAACCGGAAGTCGCCATCTTGGATTTCAAAATGGCGCTAACGATCAATTTTCGGTGCCTGCTGACCATATCCTTTCAAATGATACCCATATTGATGGTGTTTCTCACTATTTTGTGGGAACCGGAAGTCGCCATCTTGGATTTCAAAATGGCGCTAATGGTCAATTTTCGGTGTCTGCTGACCATATCCTTTCAAATGACACCCATATTGATGGTGGTTCTGACTATTTTGTGGTAACCGGAAGTCGCCATTTTGGATTTCAAAATGGCGGTAAATGTCTATTATTGGTGTCTGCTGACCATATCTTTTTTAAATATCTATGTTGGCGGTGGTTCTGTTTTGTGGTAACCGGAAGTCGCCATCTTGGATTTCAAAATGGCGCTAACGATCAATTTTTCGGTGTCTGCTGACCATATATTTTCAAATGACACCCATATTGATGGTGTTTCTCACTATTTTGTGGGAACCGGAAGTCGCCATCTTGGATTTCAAAGTGGCAGCAATCGTAAGTTTTCGGTGTCTGTTGACCATATCCTTTCAAATGACACACATATTGATGGTTGTGTGGTAACTAGAAGTCGCCATCTTGGATTTCAAAATGGCGGTAAATGTCTATTATTGGTGTCTGCTGACCACATCCTTTCAAATATCTATGTTGGCGGTGGTTCTCACTGTTTTGCGGTAAGCGGAAGTCGCCATTTTGGATTTCAAAATGGCGGTAATGGTCAATTTTCGGTGTCTGCTGACCATATCTTTTAAAATGACACCCATATTGATGGTTGTTCTCACTGTTTTGTGGGAACCGGAAGTCGCCATCTTGGATTTCAAAATGGCGCTAACGATCAATTTTCGGTGCCTGCTGACCATATCCTTTCAAATGACACCCATATTGATGGTGTTTCTCACTATTTTGTGGGAACCGGAAGTCGCCATCTTGGATTTCAAAATGGCGCTAATGGTCAATTTTCGGTGTCTGCTGACCATATCCTTTCAAATGACACCCATATTGATGGTGGTTCTCACTATTTTGTGGTAAGCGGAAGTCGCCATTTTGGATTTCAAAATAGCGGTAATGGTCAATTTTCGGAGTCTGCTGACCATATCTTTTCAAATGACACCCATATTGATGGTGGTTCTCACTATTTTGTGGTAACCGGAAGTCGCCATCTTGGATTTCAAAATGGCGTTAACGATCAATTTTCGGTGTCTGCTGACCATATCCTTTCAAATGACACCCATATTGATGATGTTTCTCACTATTTTGTGGGAACCGGAAGTAGAGGTGTGCGCCGATGCATTTTTAATCGGCGGCGGCGTAAGCGACATTTTTGGCCGGCGGCGGCGGCGTTGGCGGCGTCACGCCGTTGGACCCTACCGGCGGCGGCGCGCCGGCGTGACGAATATTGACGCCTATGTAACTAAAAAAAAATTCTTGGCTGTACAATTCCTTCCCTAAATTTTCGGTTTCTATTGTAACAGACTTCATACATACAAACATACGTTACAGCTTAAAGAAAATCTAAAAAAATCATCGCCCACGATGTACTAGCGACATCTGTTAAACACATTGCACAAAATGTAATAGGGATCTTTAGGGGTGTGCGGGTTAAGGCATATTCTGATGCAGATTAGTACCGTGAGTTAATATCTCAGGTATTTTTAAATTTTTTGGCCCGAAACTATTGAAAAAACCTGTGGTGGTGTGGTGTGGATTACCTAGCGGTGCAATTGTGCCTTTCTCATTTCTCTAAACTATGGCACGGAGGCTTTTTATGTTCAACATAATTGTGGAAATGTCCATTACATTCTTAGTACACTTTGCACTTATATACAATGGCATGCCAGCCACGAACTTGATGAGCTACGTTACGACGGTGAAACACTTGAAACAAAAAAATATCATACTCCATTAGGCTAATCAGCATTAGATCATTATCTGCTTGCTAACTCATTTT
This sequence comes from Topomyia yanbarensis, assembly GCF_030247195.1. Classification (NCBI taxonomy): domain Eukaryota; kingdom Metazoa; phylum Arthropoda; class Insecta; order Diptera; family Culicidae; genus Topomyia; species Topomyia yanbarensis. Next base: position 203,718,785 of record NC_080672.1, on the reverse strand, counting down.
GTCATGCGGGGGTGGGTATGTGAGGAGGGCGAAAGTCCCATCAACGAACGACTCCCCAGCTTAAATTGGTATGCTTTTTGATACAGTGGTGGTTTAAAGATGATGGGGTTGAAGGGGAGGGGTATGAGGGCTGGATGGGGTGGTGGTCTGAGGGGTGATTTAAAGAGATTTTTAAAGGAGGGGAGTGAACAGTAGAGGGGGGTGTAACCCCTCTCCGTAAACCATCAACTACGCCCCTGTTAAAATCCAGAAACCTTATCCGAGTCGAAAAAAAAAATGGGGAATTAGGTTGACGTTTTTCAGAGTGATTGCATAACCTTTCTATATGAGAAAGGCAAAAATGTGCCAAAATCCAAAAAAGTGAATCGTAGTCAAATTTTTTTTTCGAGTTTGCATCAAATCTCGACGTTTCATGCACCTTGAACACATTTAGCATCAAAAATAAAAATTCTATTTTTAATTTTTCCTATAGTTTATATGAGAAATTTCTGTGTGGCCGCACTCTGAAACCCGTAATTCCGGAACCAGAATTCCGATCGATCCAAAATTCAATAGCAGCCGATGGGAAGGTTGCACCTTTCATTTGAGACTAAGTTTGGGCAAATCGGTCCAGCCATCTCTGAGAAAAATGAGTGACATTATTTGACACATAAGCACATACACACACACATACACACACATACACACACATACACACACTGTTGGGTTCTAGTCCTTTACCTGGCAGGGTCTTCGATAGCGGGTGCGCAGGCAATCACCAAAACCAACATCGAGCGGGTGAAGCTTCAGGTGGATGGGGAAAGGGGCATGCATCCAGCATGCAAAACCAATTGTGTCACTCCAAGTGCCAAATCCTTCCAAAGGGACAAGGGTTTCTCCGCAGGAACCACACCAAACGCACTTTTAAAACGGCCACCGGATTACTTTCCGAACAACACTTTTATTCTTAATAACAATATATTTATACGAACACAAACTCCATGCAATTTATTCTTATGACTAAATTACACTTAAGACTATACAATTTAAAATTCCGACGAGCGGGCTTCGACCCGTGGTAGTCCGTGACCTGGTTTAATTCCAACTGCCGCAACTGATCCGAGCACGTCATCAGCAGACCAGTGCAGCACGATCGGGATCGCTCTCCTGCGATGTTTTATCTCGGGTTGAGTATCGATCACGCTCTTATCAGCCTTCCTTATCACCCCACCGGGGTAGTAGCACGGGCGACGGTGCAGATGGTGCTGCCGGTGATCTTCCTTCGCACGATGTGTAGTAAGCTCTCAATCCAGTCTCTCGTTCTTTTTCGGATTATCATGATGATCGATGTCCACATACTGATAGTACAGGCGAGATGACCATCAGATGTTGAGAGGATTATTATCCAGGGTTGTAGTACTAGGGGCGATCTTATTCGTGAACATCCTCACCCACCCAGAAATATCGTAGATTTCTGAAAAAATAAAAAAAATCCTCTTCGGTAGGACAGGAATAGGGAAAGGGTGCTAGGATTGCTGATTGTGGACTTCTGTTGGCTGTATGTCATCGTTGTCATCCGAAGTGGGTAGCAGGCAAAGCTTTTCGACCGGACGAGTTAGCATACCAGTAGCGGTTTTCAGTGTGACTACTCGCACGGTTCCATCGTCACCAGGGTGAGTTTGCACGATTCTACCCATTTTCCATCGCATTGGAGGTTGATTATCATCTTGTATGACAACTAGTTTTCCAATGTCGATACGAACAGCCGGTTTCCATCGTTTGGTTCTGCCTTGAAGTTGACACAGATATTCTCTGCGCCACCTTTTCCAGAAATTCTGCAGTCTCTGCTGGGTTAATTGCCATTGGGTGAGACGATTCATGGGAACTACTGTTAAATCTGGATCGGGGACAGCCTGAAGAGATTCTCCAACCAGGAAATGTGCAGGGGTTAACGGCTGCAGATCGTTCGGGTCATCAGACATGGGTGTAAGTGGGCGAGAATTCAGGCATCCTTCAACTTGGACTAGTAGCGTGTTCATGTCCTCTGGGGATACTGGAGTTTCGCCTACCACCTTTAGTAGATGATTTTTTGCAGATCGGACTGCGGCCTCCCAAATACCGCCAAAATGTGGGGCACTCGGTGGGTTAAAGTGCCATTGAATCCCTTCCTTGGCTAATTGCTTGGACACAACGTCATTATGATGGCTGTCTTTAAGCAATCGTAGGAAATCTTGTAGTTTATTACGAGCACTGACAAAGTTAGTGCCATTGTCGGAGTATATATCTGTACACCGTCCTCTTCTGGCAACAAAACGTCGTAGAGCCTGTAGAAATCGATCTGTGGATAAATCTGTGACCAATTCGAGATGCACTGCTTTGGTACACAGACACACGAATATAGCAATGTAAGCCTTAACTGACGTGCGCCTTGGAACTGGTCGCACATAGAGGGGTCCAAAGTAGTCGACACCTGTGCGAGAAAATGGACGGGATACGGTGACCCGTGAAGCTGGTAGATCCCCCATAAACTGCTCTACGGTCGATGGTTTCGATCGGAAGCATATCTGACACTGATGGATAATGTGTCGAACTACACTCCTGCCTCCCAGCGGCCAAAATCGAAGCCTAACAACTCCCAACAGCAACTGTGGTCCAGCGTGCAGAAGTCGTTCATGGTAATACCGTAACAACAAGCGTGTAAATATGTGCCGAGTGGGTAAAACGGCCGGATGTTTGGTGTTTTCAGACTCCATCGAATGCTTTAAACGACCGCCAAGTCTGATCAACTGGTCTTGGGAGACAAACGGATTAAACCATCGAAGCGGTGAGCTCTTGGAAACCGCATTTCCCTTGGAGAGCGCCTTCCATTCCTCAACGAACACCTCCCTCTGAACCAATCGAACCAGAGTGTTTTCCGCCTTCTTTAACTCATCAGTAGACAGGAACGTAGGGGCTTTTCTATCCTTCCGCGGGGTTTGTAGAAGTTTAATCAGACGCAGCCAGTAGGCAGTTCGACGAAGAAGGTCACTGTACGACGAAAATTTGCCAATGTATAATTGGTTGAATTCAGCGATTGTTGAAACCGTTCCAGCTAGCACCGTGTGTCGTTTCTCCTCGTCTCCCTCGTCTATCGGTAGATTGTTTGGTAAGAGAGGCCTATGCTCTTCCGTCTTCTCTAACCAGCTCGGTCCTTGCCACCAAAACGTATTCAGAACGATGTCGTTTGGCGAAATCCCTCTCGAAATAAGATCTGCCGGATTCTGTATACCAGGTACGTGACTCCATCTTGATCCTTGTGTAATGGACTGTATTTTTGCCACTCGGTTGGCGACGAAGGTGGTCCAGGTCGTTGGATTAGCCGCAAGCCAACGCAGGACACAGGTTGAATCCGTCCAGAAATAGGATTTTACCGTGATTTTTATTGACTTGTCCACCTTTTCGTAGAGTTGTGCTGCTAAAAGTGCACCACACAACTCCAGCCGAGGAATCGTCTGACATTTTAAGGGGGCAACCTTTGATTTTGAGGTCAAAAGCCTAACCTTTACCTCCCCGACTGCATTCTCACTCCTGAGATACAGACATGCTCCGTATGCCTTCTCCGAGGCATCCGAAAAACAATGGATCTCCACAGATACCGCGTCTGTGATGATAACACAGCGGTCGATACGGATTTCATTGAACAGTGGAAGTTGCTCGTGATACTTTCTCCAGGCCTCACCCACCGTTGGAGGTAACAGCTGGTCCCAATCTAGTCGTTGGTCATTTTCGTCTCGCAACGTCCACAGCAGCTGCATGAAGATCTTCGCTGTAGTGATAGCAGCGCCCAACAGGCCTAATGGGTCGAACAGTGTAGCAATCACCGAAAGCACGCACCGTTTGGTAAGAGGAACTTCTGTGTTCAAATTGGGGATGGTGAACTGAAACCTAAGTGTGTCGGTTACTGGCATCCAGGTCAGTCCCAAGGTTTTTATCGAAGGATCTGGATCCAAAACAATGCCTTTAGGTGATCGGATGGCAAGCTCTTCCTCCTTGATTCCGTTCAGTACGTCGGGACAGTTCGACGCCCACTTCCGTAGACGAAATCCTCCATTTGACGTCATTGCTTCTAGCTGCACTCGCAGATCAATTGCAGTTTTTACCTCGTCTGCTCCTGTGATGACGTCATCCATATAGGTATCCTCGATGGCTGCCTTGGCCGCTAGTGGATACTGCTCCTCCTCATCTAGCGCTAATTGTTTTAGCGTTCTGGTGGCCAAAAATGGAGCTGGCTTAGTACCGTATGTTACCGTGTTGAGCTCGTAGGTGGATATCTCCTCGGCAGGCGAGTTGCGCCAGAGAATACACTGCAACGGTCGATCTTCTGGGCAAACGTTGATTTGTCGGAACATCTTTTCCACGTCGGACACGAGCATGATTTGTTTTGTCCGACTGCGTAGGATAATGGAACGGAGGTCCTCCTGTATTACCGGCCCCACCAGTAACACGTCGTTTAGTGATAGTCCGGAAGAAGTCTTGCAGGAAGCGTCGAATACCACCCGTACCTTGGTAGTGGTACTGGAATCCTTTACCACTGGATGGTGTGGCAAATAGCACCGTTTAACTGAATCAGTAGCAACTTCTTCGACCTTCCGCATATGACCCAGATGCAGATACTCCTCCATGAATTCAGTATACTGCTTCCGTAGATTTCCGTCCCTAGCCAACCTACGCTCGGTTCCTTGAAGGCGTCGGAGTGCGATGTCCCTTGACTCGCCCAACCTTGAGATAACGTCTTTATCCTTGGGTAGGGAGACTGTGTACCGACCGGTTTCATCCCTTTTAACCGTGTTCAGAAACAACTCTTCGCAGCGTTTCTCTTCCGGCGAAAATGTGTTGCCAGACTCGACTTCCTCACAAGACCAAAATCGAGACATCAATGCGTCCAAATCCTCCGTTGTCGACATATTGCAGTTGATGTGCAGTGATCGACTAGGAACCGAAAATCCTCCGCATACGACCCAGCCGAATACGGAATCATTAAGAGTCGGTAATTGTTCCCCCAGGGAAATTCTCCTTCCGGTTTCGAAGAAATCGAAAAACGCTTCGATTCCGAGTACAAGATCCACCACCTTAGATTCGAAAAATGCAGGATCTGCCAACTGGATATTGTTCGGAATTGCCCACTTATCGGTGTTAATAGTGGTGGCCAGAAGGTTGACCGTTACCGTTGGAAGGATTAGGAAGCTCAACTCTCTTGAGTATTGAGACACCCGGGACCGTAAAACCACTTGTATCCTGTGTTTGACCTTGGTAGCTGCTTGTCCAATTCCGACGACAGAAATATCCACTCGATTTCGAGTAACCTGCATGCGCTGACTTAATCGCTCAGTCACGAAGTTGCTTTCCGATCCCGAATCTAACAGCGCACGCGCCGGAAACCGATTGCCATCGTCGTCCTCGATCACGACGATTGCTGTAGCCAGAAGAACCTGGGATGAATACTGGTGAGCCGCACCAGCAACCAAAACTTCTGTGGCTGCCACGTTAGCCACTTGGGATGAAGTATTTGATGATTCAGTGGGAACTGAAGGCTTGTTGCCCCTAGCAACTGCCGCAACCTTCGTGTCCTTATTCGTATCCCTTTCTGACTTGAAGCACACAAGAGTATGATGCCGACCCTTGCAGCTCCGGCAAGAGTATTTGGATTGGCACTCTTTTGCTTGGTGTCCCGTTCTGAAGCAATTCCGGCAGAGGGAATGAGTTTTCAAAAGGCCGTCCCTCTCCGTAACTTCCATGCGCTGGAATGCACTGCACTGGTAAAGCGGATGATTTGATGAGCAAGCTACACAGCGTCCTCCAGACATATGGGTTGAACTGTAACTTGTCTTCACTGGTGGAAGCCTTTGTTTCGATTGAATTTGCTGCTGCTGCTGAGCACCCCTAGTGTCAGCAGACTTGGTTGGCAAGCAATCCAAAACCTGGAGTCTACGCCGCAAGAAGTCAAACAGATCTGCAAGTGTATCTGTCTCCTTCATAGCTGAGAACTCTTCCCAACCCCTCCGAGTAACCGGATCCAATCGTGTAGTGAGGATGTTGACCAGCAGAAGATCCTTGTAGTCGGCTGACTGAATGATCTGGTCAAGAGTCTGCACAATTCTCTCAAAACCTTCAATGAGAACGTGCAGATCGGTAACGGATTCCTTAGGAAGGGTGGGAAGGTTGAAGAGGGCTTGCACCTGCCGTTTCTTCAGCTGCTTACTGTTGTTGTACCGCTTCAACAGCAAGTCCCATGCCACCTGATAGTTGGCCTTAGTAATCTGAAGCGGATCGATTAGACTCTTGGGTTCTCCTTGTAAGCATCCCTTCAGGTAGTGGAACTTCTCCACTTCAGGAAGATCCGGTTTCCAGTGGATGAGCGAGGTAAACAGGTCCCGAAAACTCAGCCATTCGTCTATATCGTCATTAAATGTCTGCAGCTTAATCTGTGGTAGACGAACATGATCGATACCGCCCCGCATTGACGAATCGCCAGCTCGAAGGGACTGCTCCAGCAGATTCGGCTCCTGCAGCTCCTTGGCCTTGTCCATAAGGAAGGACTTGACCTCGTAGTACCGGTCACTGAACTCCATACGCTCCTTTTCCCAAGAGTTCCCTTCAGCATTGTAGTCGTCATGGGAAAAGATTTCAACCAAAGTTTCACTGAAACCTTCCCAAAGCTCGTCTAACTTACACAGGCGTACATCGACATCAGTAGCGGTATGGGATTCCTTAAACACCTGCACAAACCGCCAGATGTCATTGAAGGACAATTGGATCTCCTTCATCCGGGCCGTCAATGCCCTCATCGACGGTGGCTTCTTGGAAGTTGTACTGCCGGCAGCAGGCATGGTATTTCGTCACAGTAAATTGGAAGAAAGAGAGGCGGTGTAGTGCTCTGCAAGGTGACCTAGCTTCGCTAGGCATATACTGTATTATTTTACCCGACAGAAAGGTAACTGTACTCCAGTACAGTGATTAATCCTCGCGGTGTCCAGCAAAGTCCAAAGCTGGTAAGCTCGATCGAAATTTTAGGCAGCAAAGAGGAAAGCAATTGGTGTAATATCCAAAATGTCGGCTTCGGCCGGGCATATACTGTGGCAACTCACCCAGAGAAACCAGCAGCGGCGAGAAATCCCAGCGAAGACACCTCAAAATTCTCAGAATAATGATAATTGTTGCTTAACAGGCGATATAAGCTCAGCAAAGTGATCCAAATGCAGGAAAGGCTCGAACGACAAAATATAAAACAGCGAAGAGGAAAAGGATGTGGTGTAATAACCAAATATGGTCGACTTCGGCCGGGCATATACTGTGGCAACTCACCCAGAGAAACCAGCAGCGGCACCAAAGACCCGGCGCCGACAATCGATCCAATAACCGAAATCAATCGAAGATATGAATAGCCCAACGGGCAATCAGGGCTCAGTAAAATTGGTGGCAAAGTCGAAGAGGATGGAATTCCAATTAAAATGTGTATTTTCTGTAATTCTAGCTTCGGCAGTATACTAAAATGTTCACTCACCAAAGCAAAACTGTTGTGAAGCTCCCTCTTCGTGCCAGCAATCATCCGATGAATGGTTTGTTCAGCAAACTGCAGCTGATACAGCAGCGTAATGCGTCGAAAGTCACTAAGTGCTGTGATGATCCTTGGGGAAACGATATGCAAGCGAAAAATTCCTTCAGCACATCAGCAGGGCAGTATGGTGTAACACCGAATTATCTCCGTGAAATTCGATGATCCTCGGTTGCCACCAGCACAATGGCGAAAGCAGATGAAAATGGCGCCAAACCAGGATTAGCGAATCGGCTTCCCTTGCCTCAGAAGGGAAATGTTGCGCCGGTCCAGCGATCCAGGGAAATGATGAGAAAGGTCTTTTCCAGTTCCAGGAAAATCCGACTATTGATGATCAACAGCTTGTCCTGGCGATGCAGTAGGTATCATGCAATAACCCACTGGCGATTTAGCATGCAGAAATGTCGACCAAGTTCCGAGCAGCAAGTGGCAAAGTCCAAACCAACCTCTACCGCGATGGCGTATCAAACCCAAGCGACGCCTAACCCAAAGCGCGATGGAGTATTTCAATAGCCTATTATTGAAAGTGCGATGGCGTCCTGAAGCGTCGGTTCATCCAGTGACGTCAGCCCTGTGCTAACGATTGGGAATACCGGGATGCGAATATGGTCCAGCATCCGGCTCGAAGGACCAAAATGTTGGGTTCTAGTCCTTTACCTGGCAGGGTCTTCGATAGCGGGTGCGCAGGCAATCACCAAAACCAACATCGAGCGGGTGAAGCTTCAGGTGGATGGGGAAAGGGGCATGCATCCAGCATGCAAAACCAATTGTGTCACTCCAAGTGCCAAATCCTTCCAAAGGGACAAGGGTTTCTCCGCAGGAACCACACCAAACGCACTTTTAAAACGGCCACCGGATTACTTTCCGAACAACACTTTTATTCTTAATAACAATATATTTATACGAACACAAACTCCATGCAATTTATTCTTATGACTAAATTACACTTAAGACTATACAATTTAAAATTCCGACGAGCGGGCTTCGACCCGTGGTAGTCCGTGACCTGGTTTAATTCCAACTGCCGCAACTGATCCGAGCACGTCATCAGCAGACCAGTGCAGCACGATCGGGATCGCTCTCCTGCGATGTTTTATCTCGGGTTGAGTATCGATCACGCTCTTATCAGCCTTCCTTATCACCCCACCGGGGTAGTAGCACGGGCGACGGTGCAGATGGTGCTGCCGGTGATCTTCCTTCGCACGATGTGTAGTAAGCTCTCAATCCAGTCTCTCGTTCTTTTTCGGATTATCATGATGATCGATGTCCACATACTGATAGTACAGGCGAGATGACCATCAGATGTTGAGAGGATTATTATCCAGGGTTGTAGTACTAGGGGCGATCTTATTCGTGAACACACACATACACACACATACATACATACACACACACATACAGACTTTTTCCGATCTCGACGAACTGAGTCGAATGGGATATGACACTCGGCCCTCCGGGCCGGGATTAGGTTGACGTTTTTCAGAGTGATTGCATAACCTTTCTATATGAGAAAGGCAAAAATGTGCCAAAATCCAAAAAAGTGAATCGTAGTCAAATTTTTTTTCGAGTTTGTATCAAATCTCGACGTTTCATGCACCTTGAACACATTTAGCATCAAAAATAAAAATTCTGTTTTTAATTTTTCCTATAGTTTATATGAGAAATTTCTGTGTGGCCGCACTCTGAAACCCGTAATTCCGGAACCAGAATTCCGATCGATCCAAAATTCAATAGCAGCCAATGGGAAGGTTGCACCTTTCATTTGAGACTAAGTTTGGGCAAATCGGTCCAGCCATCTCTGAGAAAAATGAGTGACATTATTTGACACATACGCACATACATACACACACACATACACACACATACAGACTTTTTCCGATCTCGACGAACTGAGTCGAATGGGATATGACACTCGGCCTTCCGGGCCGGGATTAGGTTGACGTTTTTCAGAGTGATTGCATAACCTTTCTATACGAGAAAGGCAAAAATGTGCCAAAATCCAAAAAAGTGAATCGTTGTCAAATTTTTTTTCAAGTTTGTGTCAAATCTCGACGTTTCATGCACCTTGAACACATTTAGCATCAAAAATAAAAAATTCTATTTTTAATTTTTCCTATAGTTTATATGAGAAATTTCTGTGTGGCCGCACTCTGAAACCCGTAATTCCGGAACCAGAATTCCGATCGATCCAAAATTCAATAGCAGCCAATGGGAAGGTTGCACCTTTCATTTGAGACTAAGTTTGGGCAAATCGGTCCAGCCATCTCTGAGAAAAATGAGTGACATTATTTGACACATACGCACATACATACACACACACATACACACACATACACACACATACATACACACACATACATACACACATACATACACACACATACATACACACACATACAGACTTTTTCCGATCTCGACGAACTCAGTCGAATGGGATATGACACTCGGCCCTCCGGGCCGGGATTAGGTTAACGTTTTTCAGAGTGATTGCATAACCTTTCTATATGAGAAAGGCAAAAATGTGCCAAAATCCAAAAAAGTGAATAGTAGTCAAATTTTTTTTTCGAGTTTGCATCAAACTTCGACGTTTCATGTACCTTGAACACATTTAGCATCAAAAATAAAAATTCTATTTTTAATTTTTCCTATAGTTTATATGAGAAATTTCTGTGTGGCCGCACTCTGAAACCCGTAATTCCGGAACCAGAATTCCGATCGATCCAAAATTCAATAGCAGCCGATGGGAAGGTTGCACCTTTCATTTGAGACTAAGTTTGGGCAAATCGGTCCAGCCATCTCTGAGAAAAATGAGTGACATTATTTGACACATACGCACATACATACACACACACACACATACACACACATACACACACATACATACATACACACACACATACAGACTTTTTCCGATCTCGACGAACTGAGTCGAATGGGATATGACACTCGGCCCTCCGGGCCGGGATTAGGTTGGCGTTTTTCAGAGTGATTGCATAACCTTTCTATATGAGAAAGGCAAAAACGTTGTTTAGTTTGTTTCCTTTTAGGACAATAACACATCCAAACCCATGCGACTTGCACGACCCTATAGGTTGCCTTATCAGATCTACCATAGTTTGCAGATGAAACTTGAATGGCAGGCTGCTAGCGGATTGACAAAGTACCAGATCATGCTGTGTGGGGTTCTGTCCCGGTTAACAATGAGGCGAACGAGATATTTGCAGATACGTCATTTAGTAGGACAACTCTCAGTTTGCTGGTTGAATTTAATTTGTTTTTTTTTTTAATTTAAAAATCATAAAAGAATAATTAAGGTTTAAGAATGATATGAGTGTACTCGTAAGGACACCCGCTACCAATACATATGAAAAACTGGCACAATTTTTCCATATTAAAGATCCCTATTCTCGCAACCATATCGAATTTTATTTCAACTGAAGCTCCAATAGTGCCCACCCTGCTTGCCAAATGCAAGATAATAAATTCATATCAACATTTGAATAGGGCTAATAAGATTTGTAAACAAACTTTTGTTTTGCTGATTTCTCCTAATTTGTTATCATTTCAACACAGAAAACATTTGAAAATGATTCTACCAAGGGTAAAGATGTTGATTCATGTGTATTTTTCATGAAATTCAACTCGGTGGCGGAATAATGAGCGAAATAAGTTTGTTTACAAAAGTCTCATTCGCCCTTTTGAAGAATTACTATTGAAATGAAAGGTGGAACTATTTTTACAGTTGTAAAATTTGAAGAACGAAATAGAAAAATTGTCGATGTCGCATACTACGACTTCGCATGAAATAATGATTGCAATGGACAAATTTGTAGAATGCAGAGTAACGACTGTATTTCAATGACCCATAATAATTATTTATTGTTCTATATTTGGGAAATTAAGCAACGGTAAAAAAAATTTGTTTTGTTTGAGGAAATTAATTGTTGTTGTCGTTTAATTTTTTTTTTGTTTCTATTTAGTCATCTTTACCGTAAGCCCGGGGACAATTGACAGCTCCAATATATTGAATTCATAAGCAAATTTTGGGGGTGACATGGTGATTTTTTTTTTGCTGCTAGAATTCTGATAAAAACACAAATTCTATTCAAAACGAATTGTTAAGCTTGGTGGTGGTGCACTTTCATTGGCCAAAATGTTTTTCATTTACGATTCTCGAGATAAAAAGCACCAATGATTTAACGATTTCAAACTTCACACAACAAGAAATCCAAAACATGTTTAGGAAGGAAGAGAGCCGGTTGTTAAAAACAGACTTCCAGCTAAATATTAATAAGATTTATGTAACTTTGCTGATGGTTTTCAGTTAGGGATAAATTTATTCTCTAATAATAGTTTTCTTTATTCACATTTTGGAATAAGCTTTTTCTAAATGTTGTTCTAGCCGCATTGACGGCGTTCATAACACACGTAACGAAACACGCTTTTCTCTTGCAACTTTTTCGTTTCGTTGTTCGTGGTACTCATATAGAGAAGGCATACTAGCGCCACCATCAAATCGGTGGTGCATATATGAAACAAGCACTATCTGTCAAGTTGTCCCTGGGTTGTTTACCATCGCTCTTTTAGAATCCCGCAGATAGCAGGTATCCTAACACGAGGCGTTATTATTGGTATTACTGCGCAGAAATGTCACTTTTAATGATCGTGTAAGGACACCTTTCAAGGTAGACACATTATTTCATTTTCCAGGCTGGTGTTTACTTTTTCTTCTTGTAAGTACAAAATCGCCACAATGATAAGGAATACGATTCCCTGGTACTACATTTTCTTACAACGTACGATCTGCTTCTATCTTGAGTCCAAAGTATGCTCGATGTGCTGCAATCATACATTTCTACACCCTGACGAAACCTAAATGTACAGTTACTATCAATCATAATCATTCCACGACTTGACGTGTTAGCTCCTGTTAGGTTGAAACTGATCACTAAACAAGTCTGATTGAAAATGGCCTGAGCGTATCTCTAGTTTTCGTAGCACCTGCATCCCGCCAATTTCTCCAGCAGTTCCGGGGACCAACAAATTCTAATCCATTGCATACATTCGATACACCGAATCAATTAAATTACTAACATACTGTTATGTGCTAAGTCATCGATTGGCATCGTGTTGTAACTTAAGAAATGGTTGTGAACAACTCCCACCTTGGGCACTGCGACAAGAATGAATTTCACATTTCCGGCCCATATTGTTTGTTTTGGTTTGCATTAGATTAAAAAGACCGTAACGTTTTCAGGTAGGTGCGGAAACTAAGTAACGCATTTAGCTCTGTGTCAAAATCTCTTCACTAACACCACCGATTTGTAATTGAAATCGACCTTTTTTTTATACGAGTGAAAATTCATCTCGTGTTACGTCTTATTTGTCTGTGATACCGGGCTGGTGCAAATCACTGAAAATCTTTCTTGAGCGGGGCTAGATCATACGATGCATAATTTATGAGACTAGAAATCTTACCCTCTGCATCGCCACATCTGTGCACCAGCGTCGCAAAAAGTCAAGATCACTTTGCTCAACTATTCCTCGAGAAATTTTTTTTAAAATAGGTAACGATTCAATAAATTATAAATAAACCACGTATTGAAAATAATTTTTATGTTTTCACAAAACTAGTTCACGCAAAAAAAAGATGACATTATACTCAAATGTTTAGTAGGTGGTTGTGTCTGAATATGTTTAATATTTTTATGATTCTAATTCATAACTCGATGAAACATTGATTTTTATTAACTTTATTGACTAAAACAGTCAAGAATTGAACGACGTGCAAGGATTTTCGTAAATTCTCGTCGTGTTATCGTGATATTTTAGTCTTGAGCTTACCGTTGGATTTTTTACACAGAGTCACATGTCTTATAGTTTTCTAAATTATTTCACGGTCATGAATTGTGGTTAGGTAATGTATTTTGCTCAGCGCAGTTTCATTTAATTCCGAACATTTCTCTGAATTTTAACAAAGGAATAACAGGGTTACAGGTCCTAGTAATGTCTTTGTATCTAATGCTCGTGCCTAGGAGACTGGTTGCTAGCAGTTGTACACAATAGCTCACATAGAAATTTCAAAACCAAAAAGCAGAGCGAATAATCCATGAATAATAGTCTGAGTTTCTTGTATTTTTTTACGTAAGTATAATAAAATTATGTGGAAAATTAATTACTTCATGAATTACATCATGAACAGTTTCACGAGCTCGACTGGTGAATCGTGTGTAGCACATTAGGAATTAAGAATCGGTTAAAAAATCAATGAATAATACACTGCGTTCCAGTGAAATTGATTAGGTGCAAAGATTAGGATCAGGCACATAATCGTAAATTTCAGGCACATATATCTTGAAAGTGGAAGTTTTTTTTAATTTGTGGACCATTTCACGCACACGAATGGTGAATTGAAACTTATATGCTCACAATCATAACCAGTTGACGAAGCAAGAATGGATCTTTGAATTATATAGCGAGTGTCGTGTAGTGGTTTTAGAGAAAATATTAAGATTATTTTAATTTTGTAATCCAATTGACGACCACTAATACCAAATAATTATCAAGACGTGATAAATCATGAATCAGTTAACGTCGTATATTCGGTCCATAGACAATGTTCCTAGATTTGTGGATAAAGTTATGAACCAATAATTTTAGAGCTCGCGAATTGTCGGCGCGGGAAAAATGCATCGGCGGCGCGCCGCCGATCTACCGTTCGGCGTCGGCGTACGTTAAAAATTACCGGTGGCAGCGGCGTGGCGCGGCGGCGCACAGGTCTAACCGGAAGTCGCCATCTTGGATTTCAAAATGGCGCTAATGGTCAATTTTCGGTGTCTGCTGACCATATCCTTTCAAATGACACCCATATTGATGGTGGTTCTCACTATTTTGTGGTAACCGGAAGTCGCCATTTTGGATTTCAAAATGGCAGTAATGGTCAATTTTCGGAGTCTGCTGACCATATCTTTTAAAATGACACCCATATTGATGGTGGTTCTCACTATTTTGTGGTAACCAGAAGTCGCCATCTTGGATTTCAAAATGGCGCTAATGGTCAATTTTCGGTGTCTGCTGACCATATCCTTTCAAATGACACCCATATTGATGGTGGTTCTCACTATTTTGTGGTAACCGGAAGTCGCCATTTTGGATTTCAAAATGGCGGTAATGGTCAATTTTCGGTGTCTGCTGACCAATACGGATCCAAAATCTTACGATTTCTGTTCACAAGTCCGAATAAGAAATATTCTGAACGCCTGTTATGAACCTATGTATTATTTTCGTACCGCAAAAATGGGTTAATATTGTATACAATTCTTGCTCTGAAAATTTTGTCGAACAATTTTTGCGCTAAATGATATTTGACCCGCTTTTGCCTGAAGTTTTGATAAATATACCATTTCGGATCTAAGAGAATATTTTAACCCACTTTTACCTGATATTATATCTAAAATAAATTTGCACTAAATTTCTAATAAAAATGCTGGCAGCACTATCATAGCCGATAAACATCAACCCGAATACACAACCGCAACACAGCCGAAGTTTGGTTTCGCTATTCTCGTGTTTCGTTCCATACTCGTGCACCGGTAAACGAAAATCAAAACCAAACCACGGTGCTGTGTAAACGAAACTCGGTTTGGTTTTCGTGTCTCGTTGAAACACAACCAGCGGTATGACCGCACACGATGTAAAGGAAACACAAAATTGTGTGGAAATTTGGTTTACCGCACCGGTACTAAACCGGTTTTTTCCCACCTCTGCCAATAGCCATAAATTATAATTGAATTTGGACTCGCTCAGCTCAAATTTGATATCGAAAAGATCGGATCCATTCATCTTATAGTGATGAATTAATTTTGTCACACATTTTATGATATAAGTTTTGCCAATAGTTAGTAATGAATACGAATGAGAACATTAATAAACTATCCGATTTCATTATCGTCAATTCGGTTCTTGCAGATTAGATTTTAACGTACTTTAGTGAACTGTAACTTTTTTTACTTCAAATTTTTATAGTAGATGATTGAATCTATCGACATTCTTACTATGACTTTCAGCTGTCAACTCGGTATCGGTTGTTGTTTTAATCGACGATTTTATTGTGTGTTTAGACTAGCTTCAATTCGGTTGATTTCTTAGCTGTATTTTCGATTTAGGTATAACACTTATCTTTAGAAAAAGCTATTATTTTGCTATTATTCGATTCAATTCGTCGAGACCGCAAAATGTCTGTGGGTTCATGTGTGTGTCAAATAAAGCCCCTCAATTTTCTCAGAGACGGCTGAACCGATTTTCACAAACTTAATTCAAATGATTGATGTATTTTTTATTGATCCTACTTCCGGTTCCGGAATTACTGGTCATCGCAAAATGTAAACTTGCACAATAAAGATTACAAATTATGCAATACATATTGAAACGGATTTAACATTACTTGGCCTAGATCACTAAAAACCAATCAAAGTAACTTTGGCCATATTGGTCACCTCTTAGGGGGTGGAGATAGCGCAGTTGGTAAATTGATTGCCTTGTACGTAGCTCATCTGGGTTCAATTCGGAAACCCGCACATAAAGTTATAGATTTTTCTAAAGAGATTTTTTTAATCCGACAAAGAGGTGAATTTATTTTTGCACATTTTGAATATATTAAAACAAGAAGGTTACAGTGCTGGAATATTTTTTATATTGAATCGAAGAGGAAAAATCTATCTCCAAACTAGGAATACAATCCGATATAAAAGAGTGGGAACAATAGTTTTAACTTTCTCATAGAGAAAGGATATGAAATTGCTACAAAAACCGACTTTCTAACCGAGGCCTGGAGGGCCGAGTCTCATATACCATTCGGTTTACTACGTCGAGGTCGGAAAATGTCTGTGCGTGTGTATGTATGTATGTAGGTATGTTTGTGTGTATGTCAACAAAATATCCACATCAGTTTTTCTGGGATGGCTGAAACGATTTTTCCAAACTAAGATTCAAATGGAAGGTATAATATCCCTATCGGCAGCTATTGAGTTTCATTTTGATCCGACGTCTGTTTCCGGAGTTACTAGTTGAAGAGTACGGTTACATAGAAAATCTCTAAATAATTTGTCGACATCCGTTTCTCGGAATTTTCTAAACCGATTTTCGCAAAATTGATTTTAAGGTGATTTTTTGAGTCTAATCGCTTGAATTCGTAGTTCTAGGTCACTAACTGCTATTCAACGTCTGTTTGGTCACATTTACCACCAAATAGATGGTTCTGGAAGTCTCAGGAAAAGTGACCATGTTTCAAAATTAACAGTCACATCGATTTATCGGAGATGATTGTCCGATAATCACAAACTTAATTTTAAATCAAAGGCATCCCCATAGGTTGCTATAACGTTTCGTTTGGATTGCATATATGGTTTCGGAAATATAGACTGAATTGTTCGGCCATACATGAAATTCCCATGTCAGCCGGAATCTGAATTTTTTCCAAAGGGGAGAGCACATGAAATTTTAAAAACCGGAGTCATATTTTTGCTGATAAATGTTTAAAAAATTTATGATTTTATGTGATCTCGAAAAAACGTTGACAAAAATCTATGACTTTTTTACTGAATTTTGCAACTTTTTTACCTTTCCAATATATAAAGGTTTAGCTGTTGCTACAAAAACCATCCGGGTCGCATATAGTTTTCGAATCGGAAAATGTACACACAGACATATGCATATGTGTGTATGTGCGGACATTTATATCGGTTTCATTATTCCCATTGGCTGTTATTGAATTTCAATTTGTTCCTACCTCCTGCAACGGGTTTCTTTCAAAGTGGTGTATCTAGAGATTGACTTTAATTATATTGATACTAGAAGTGCATGTTATGTAAAAATATCTGAGGAATACGATGAAATTAGAATTTTCAAAATTAAAATATACGTATAGCGAGTAAAATAAACTATTAATTTTTACCAGGAAAAATAGCATAGTTGGCAGCACCGCTGTTAAAAATAATATTTTTTCTAGGCTTTATGAACATCTTACGGCTGTATAGTAAATAGAACCGGAGATATAATCAAAAGAAAATCGAGAGTTTTAGCAATTTGTCAAAACGGAAGTAGCTCCCATGGACCGAGGGGTGATTTAATTAACACAAAAAATTCGATTTTTATATATTGGCCCTAGATGAATAATTTCTCCAAAATTGGTTCAAATTTGTGAAGGTCGACTTCAAGTTTCCATCCTTTTATGATCACTTCGCGCGAAATGGCCCATATATATTTTTTAGAACTGGTAATTCAGATTTTAGCAAGAGATATTATTGGATTAAGCAGACGAATCTAGAAAATACATTTAAATTGCCGATGTCGTGATAGCCCTCGTCACAAGCGCACAGACTACTCTCTGCAAGCCCTATACGTCGCACATGCTCATCGAACGTGTAGTGGTTGAACATAAGCCGGGACATTACACGAAAGAAGTCTCGACCCACATTACTATTTATTACTACAAGTAATAAAGGTTTATGAAAACAGGTAATTTGGTACCCATATCCATATTCCGGTAGTATTTGATTTATCTTGAATTATGGTCACTTCGCTCCAAGCTTCAGAAGCTGATAGGAGTAAACATGTAGAACAAATGCATATTTCGTGGCTATAAATGACCTAGAACTAATAAACTGAGAATGTTGATCATTGTTGTCTGGAAAGAAGTAGCATGGGTCGATTGAAATTAAGTATAATTGAAAACACATGGAACGCGTTCTAGACGGACTCCTTCAGCAATTTTACTTTCAATTGACTGATTATTTCATGAAGAAGCGTAAATGTGTTCTAGACATGAGAAGCCAGTCGACCGCAAAATATGACCTTCGTCGATTCAAACGATATTTAGCAGTTGTGTTCGGTTTATGAATCTCCATGATTTTCTCTGTCAATTGCATTTTGATACAAGAGCAATTTTTCAATAGGGCGTAGACGTTTCTAGGTGCATTAATTTCAACAACAAAAAATTCGACAACTGTATTTTATACAGCAAAGCTATCTGAGAACGAGTTACATGGAATGAATACTTCTGTACGAAAAAAATACACGAAAAAATGTTGTCAGTTTTCACTAAAACAAAAATTTATGTTAAAAATTTAAATTGCAAAAGCTTCCCTTTTTTAATTTTTTATATTTTGCTAACAAAAATCTAAAGAGTAAAGAAACATTTTGAATGCTATTGCATGATGGAGAACTTATCGCTAAAAAAGTTTTTCTAACAATGACTTTATGCATGTTTTTTTTAAATTTCAACTAATTGACATACAAAACTGTAATTTTTTACAGAATACAATTCTAAGTATCATTTTAAATCAAAATGCAAAATTCCTTTAAAATGCGATAGTTGTCGAGATATTTGGAATTTTGCTCCAACAAAAACAATTAATTCGTGTAATTATGACTTTTTTAAAGTTATTCGCGTTACCTCATTATAAAATGATAATAAGCTAATGTTTATCGTTTCAAAATTTCAATAAAGTTTTCAAAATAAAAAAAAGTTTTCTTTACAACTTTTCACATATTTTTATCATCCATACTATTTGCAGTCAAAAATACAATTTTTTTTCTGAATTTGATTGTATACGTCATTTTAAATCAAAATGCTAATAACAAACATTTTTTGAAATGTGGTAGTTCTCGGGATAATTAAATTTTTTTTAACCACACAATTGTTTTATTTAATTTCGACCTTTTCATAAGTAATTCGTGTTTCTACATTTAGAACAATAGGTTTTAAAAAAGATGCATTATATTTCTTGTAACTTTCCCATTGATGTCAAGGCGATATTGTAAACCATTTGAAAGTTATTCGAAAACAATCAATATATTTTTCAACCATAAACTATATAGTTGAATAATATTTTGGTTGTTTTCCTATAGCTTGCAAATGGTTTACAAAATCGTTGTGATGTCAAACATGTTATGTAGATGCGATGTTACAGGGTTTTTTGGGCTTTTTGAAAACCCAATTTTTGTTGATATAAAAAAGCGAATAACTTATGAAAAGGTCGTAATAAAATCAATTAATTGTTTTGTTTAAACAAAATTTAAAATATTTCGAGAACTATTACATTTCAGAAAAAAAATTTATGGGTATTTTGATTTTAATTGGCGTTTAAAATTATATTCAAAAAGAAAATTGAATTTTTGACTGCAAATAGTATCAATTATAAAAATATGTCGAAAGTTGTGGTTAGGAAAACTTTTTATTGAAATCTTCTCCATGAATACACAAAAAATTTTTTTTTACTCTTTTAAAGCGATAAAAATTAGATTATTAACATTTTATGATGAGGTAACACGAATAATTTAAAAAAAAACCTGTTTTAATCCACCTAGTGGTGCGATTAATCCTATCTCATTTATCCAAACTATGATTCATTAGCTGGTTTTGTTCAATAAATTTGTGGAAATATGTATAACATTCTTATTCTACTTAGAAGGAATTCCATGACTACCATGAAAGTAGACACTGACTCACATTAAACAAAAAAGTATAATATTTAAGTAGCTTAATCAGCATGAGTTCAATGTTATCTTCGTGTGATTATATTTTGAAATGTTGATGAAATATGTTTGGAAGTGAAAGAAGGTTCAGTCATCACAGAAGATCCGATGTGCATTCAATTGTGCAATATGCCCGGAATTCGGGACTTCCGGAATCGTCGACTGACGATAATATATTCCAAGAGTTTTTAATTGGCAATCAGTAATCTAGACGTGCGAATCGAAGTAGTTTGGTGACCATTTCAATAGTTTTTAGCCTCTGAGGTACTACGATTGTACCTTGACGGCGCCGGTGGTTGAGTGGTAAACGTGACCACCACTCATACCAGTTGGCCTGGGTTCAATTCCAGCCGAGATCGTTGAGATTTTTCTGAGATGAAAAAATCTGTGGTCACGTCTTCCTTCGGAAGGGAAGTAAAGCCGTTGGTCCCCGGTCCATGAAATTGATGGATCGATATCTAGTTCATGTAGTGGAATCACCTCTCGAACGTCGGTATAGAAGAAGTAGATCCAACTTCTATACTCTTACTAACAAAAATATCCTCCTCCCGTGGAGTGCGCAGTAGTATATACGGCCTCTAGCAAAAGCAAGTATCGGACTAACCATTCCTTCCCTTTCCTTCCGCGATCTACGTTCGGGCCTGGCCGGCGCCGGTATTGATCAAAAACACGTTAGGATTACCAGGAGTTGCACATTGAAAGATGTTTCGCTACTTCCTAGCATAATTATCTACTCAGTCCCTATGCAACTTCAGCTAGTCCCGATCAATAACGGAGTAGCAGCCAGGGGTGGTCGCACAAGCTCAAGCTCTGAGGTACTACGATTGTACCGTTTTATATGGGAAATTCCAGTGTAACCTTACTAACCAACCTGTAATTCCGAAATCAAGAGTCATAACCGAACGAAACTTACCTGCTGTCAAAAGTATTACTGTATCTTTCATTTGATAGAAAATTTGCAAAAATCGGTAGAAAATTTGAGGTGTGATATTAGCTTAGGAACTTGACGAGTTCCGCCGGAGATAAATATGGTCAAAGTTGCTTAGATTGATCATTAGTGATCCAGACCCGCAACCCACTGTAATATGTTTTACATCATGGTTATACCAGTTTATATGGGAATTTTCTGTGTGACCGAATTCTTCAACTCGTAACTCCGGAACCGGAAGTCGGATCAACTCAAAATTTAATAGCAACTTATGGGAATGTTATACTATTCAGATGAAACTAAGTTTGTGAAAATCGGTTCAGCCATCTCTGAGAAAATTGTGTGAGATTAAGTGACACACACAGATATATATATATATATATATATATATATATATATATATATATATATATATATATATATATATATATATATATATATATATATATATACATATATATATATATATATATATATATATATATATATATATATATATATATATATATATATATATATATATATATATATATATATATATATATATATATATATATATATATATATATATATATATATATATATATATATATATATATATATATATATATATATATATATTATATATATATATATGCAACGGGTTTCTTTCAAAGTGGTGTATCTAGAGATTGACTTTAATTATATTAATATTAGAAGTGCATGTTATGTAAAAATATCTGAGGAATACGATGAAATTAGAATTTTCAAAATTAAAATATACGTATAGCGAGTAAAATAAACTATTAATTTTTACCAGGAAAAATAGCATAGTTGGCAGCACCGCTGTTAAAAATAATATTTTTTCTAGGCTTTATGAACATCTTACGGCTGTATAGTAAATAGAACCGGAGATATAATCAAAAGAAAATCGAGAGTTTTAGCAATTTGTCAAAACGGAGGTAGCTCCCATGGACCGAGGGGTGATTTAATTAACACAAAAAATTCGATTTTTATGTATTGGCCCTAGATGAATAATTTCTCCAAAATTGGTTCAAATTTGTGAAGGTCGACTTCAAGTTTCCATCCTTTTATGATCACTTCGCGCGAAATGGCCCATATATATTATTTAGAATTGGTAATTCAGATTTTAGCAAGAGATATTATTGGATTAAGCAAACGAATCTAGAAAATACATTTAAATTGCCGATGTCGTGATAGCCCTAGTCACAAGCGCACAGACTACTCTCTGCAAGCAACTTTGACCATATTTACCTCCGCCGGAGGTAAATATGGTCAAAGTTGCTTAGATTGATCATTAGTGATCCAGACCCGCAACCCACTGTAATATGTTTTACATCATGGTTATACCAGTTTATATGGGAATTTTCTGTGTGACCGAATTCTTCAACTCGTAACTCCGGAACCGGAAGTCGGATCAACTCAAAATTTAATAGCAACTTATGGGAATGTTATACTATTCAGATGAAACTAAGTTTGTGAAAATCGGTTCAGCCATCTCTGAGAAAATTGTGTGAGATTAAGTGACACACACACAGATATTTACATATATATATATATATATATATATATATATATATATATATATATATATATATATATATATATATATATATATATATATATATATATATATATATATATATATATATATATATATATATATATATATATATATATATATATATATATATATATATATATATATATATATATGTATATATATATATATATATATATATATATATATATATATATATATATATATATATATATATATATATATATATATATATATATATATATATATATATATATATATATATATATATATATATATATATATATATATATATATATATATATATATATATATATATATATATATATATATATATATATATATATATATATATATATATATATATATATATATATATATGCAAACAGACATTTTCCGATCTCGACGAACTGAATCGAATGGTATATGACAAAGTTGATTTTTACAGTGATTGCATAGCCTTTCTTTTTAAGAGAAAGGCAAAAGGTGCGAAAGCGGCAAAATCCCAAAAAATCAATTTTCATCAAACAATTTTTTTTAGATAACATAAAATCTCGACGTTTGATGCATTTTAAAGGTGTTTGGCATCAAAAATTCGAATTCGATTTCGGAAATTTCATGGGGTCCCCTCTGAGGGATTCCATGAGAAATCGGCCGACCTCAAAATTTGACCATCGTCGATTCGAACAAAACATTACAGTTGTGTTCGGTTTATGAATCTCCATGCTTTTTTTGACAATTCCAATATTTTGATGTAAGAGCAATTTTCCAAAAGGGCGTAGATGTTTCTACGTACATTAACTTTCATAAATTTTTGGTCCGTTACCCTATTTTATACAGCAAAACTATCTGAGAACGAGTTACAGGGAATGAATACTTCTATAAGGAAAAATATGCACTGAAAAAATGTTGTCATTTTTCGCAAAACCGAAAATTTATATTAAAAACTTGAAAACCCATTTTTCTAATTTTTTATATTTTGTCAACAAAAGAAGCATTTTGAATATGATTGCATGAAGGAGGACTTATCGATAAAAAGATAACAATAACTTTATACATGTTTTTAAATTTCATCTAATTGACATACAAAACAGTTATTTTATTACAGAATATAATTCTAAGTATCATTTTTAATCAAAATTCATTTAATACAAATATTCCAAAATGAGATAGATTTCGAGATATTTGGAATTTTGCTGCAACAAAAACAATAAATTCGTGTAATTATGCCTTTCTAAAATATCAACATTCTAATGTTTGTCGTTTTAAAGAAGTAATTTTTTTGTGTATTTGAATCATGGAGAAGCTTTCAAAAAAAAAAGTTTTCCTAACAACTTTGGCATATTTTTTTTAATTCATACTATTTGCCGTCAAAATACATTTTTTAATAAGATTCTTAACATTATTTTAAATTAAAATGCTCATTATATAAATTATTATTCAGTAATAAAATTACTGTTTTGTATGGCAATTAGTATGAAATTTGAAAACATGTGTAAAGTTATTGTTAGAAAAACTTTTTCACTGAAAAGTTCTCCATCACAATCACATTCAAAATGTTTCTGTTCTCTTTAGGTTTTTGCTGAAAAAATATAAAAAATTATAAATATTTTAAACCCATTTTTATGCGTTTTAAACTTTTAATATAATTTTCTAATTTTGTGAACAACTTTTTTTCAGTGTAATTTTATTCGTGAAGAGTATTCATTCCCTGTAACTCGTTTTGCTGTATAAAATAGAGTAACCGACCAATTTTTTTGAAATTAATGCACGTAGAAACATCTACGCCCTTTTAAAAAATTACACTTGAGTCAAAATAATCTTATTGGCTGTGGAAAATGTTTAGACTTTCATGCCTGTGAAACCTGTAAAGTTTCATCGGAATATAAAATAGTCCTCACGATTTTGGAGATTTTCGGACGGATCTTCGTGGAAGACCTCACATACGACAATAGGTAAGATGACCGAATTCTTGCATCATATATTTATTAGGGTGGCACAAATTTTAGAATTCAGTAGAACCGATCTAAAACTATTCGCTATACGATCTCAATCCACCATGCAAAATGTTGATTTGATAGGTTGCACTATATTTTAGCACAAACGGTTTAAAGTTTGTATGTGATTTAACATGGATAAACGATCCACATTATTTAATATTTCGTAGACACGCTCCTATGTATTCTAATAATATTTGCTATGCTAATTTCGGTAGATACGAGTACCGTATACAACTTCCCCGAAGAGTGTAACAGGCTGTGACTTCTGGTTAAAAAGTTATTCCTTATACAATACGTAAGTGTATACATCGTTGGTGAAAAATGAATTTATCTGGATACTCTGGCTGATACCTCAATCAAGTTAACCGTGATATGCTAGTCATAAACCGAATTAGGCAGCTATCAACATAGGCGGTTTTATAGTTCAGATGCGAGCGTCATAAATAGACAATCTGAAGGACATGAGTTCGGTTCTAAATTTTTTATTTTCTTTGCTGCATTTAAGTCCCCCCTGTACGGGGCCGCGTTTGAGAATGTATGAGTGTTAAGACGTGCACTATCTCCGAGGTGTAATCATGTTTGCGAGATCGCGGGCGTAGGTGTGTGTGGGTCTTCGCGAAGAGCTTAAGCGTTTGTATGTAAACTTGTTTTCGCGTGTGGTAGCGTGTATGTGCACTCGATTTTGTGACGCGATTGGTGAATCTGATACTAAATTTCAGTGTGCGGTTCAGATGCTAGAAGTGAGAGTTCTCTTGTATCAATTGTAGTTCCCGGTCATATCGCCATGGAACGTGTTATCTGGTGGATAAGAGCGTTATCTTTGACTGACCCAGCTGAAGGCGGCAGTAAGAGATAAAAGAGATAAAGAAGAGATAAAAGCAATAGATGAGAGATGTAATAGAATAGACAGCTACAAGATATAGCTGAAGTTATGATCATCACATGACACATATACATCAGTAGTTCAAACACCACCACACATAGCACTTCCTTTCTCAATTATCTATTTGTTAATGGTTAATTGTTTGTTGTGAGCTGATAAAGAGAGGAAAAGTATAGAACAGAAAAAAGGCTCACATCAGCCCTCCCGGCCTCCTCGATATACAACTATCGAGGCGTATTGTAATAAACATCCTGAAGCGATAATTAGATAATTATTGAATCTATTGCGGTTTGATGATGTTTACAATACCGTCAATCCCACCAACCTGCGAGAGGGAGACTCAAAATAAATGAGATTGACCGTGTAAACAATTACTATACTTTTAATATAACAAATTATTGTTCAGGTTCAACTATTAGTGTTGGTTAGCGTCAATAGTAATAATAGCAGTTTTCAATGTACTAATATAGTTAGACTGATATGTTTAACTAGGTTATGTGTTTAACTAAGCAATTATAATGTAATAAAAATGTTGTAGAATACGGTGTTCGTAAATATTGCAGAAAGCATTTTAATACAGAAAGTTATGCAATCAACTGAGTTAATTTATTACGCAATTTTTGTATTCTTTTATCGTAAAAGGGAATCACAAGGATTTAATTGGAAAATGTTTGAAATTTGCATTTTAAAGACATTAATTCAAAGCTAATTATCTTTTGTGTATGTTTTTTTTGTCTGTGCGTGTCATTTTAAAATTTTTTCAGAGATGGCTGAACAGATTTTCACAAACTTAGTTTAATTGAAAAATATAATGCTCCCATAAGCTGCTATTGAATTTTTAGTTGATCCGACTTCCGGTTCTGGAGTTACGAGATGAAGAGTGCGGTCAAACAGCAAATTTCCACATAAAATGGTACCAACACGATGTCCAAATGATGTAAAAATTATTAAAATGGGTGCAACATTACTTTCATTTGCGGGTCTGCATCATTAGTGGGCAATCAAAGTAGCTTTGACCACAATGGCCATCTATGATGGGGAACTCGTCAAGTTCCTAGGGGGAATATCACACCTATTCCCCAGCGATTTTGACAGATTATTACAAACTTGATTTCAATTGAAAAATACAGTAACCCCATTGACTTCATTCGGTTCTGAGTCTTTTTTCCGGAGTTACAGGTTGATTAGTAAGGTTTCACAGGAATTTTCCATATAAACCGTTACAATAGTAATACTTCAGAGGCTAACACTATTGAAATCGTCACCAAATTACTGCGATTCGCAGGTCTAGATTACTGATTACCAGTCTTTAGATGTATTGTCCACTATCGACAACTCCGGAAGTTCCGGATTTCGGGCATATTCTAAAATTAAAGTCACATCGGTTCTTCGGTAATGACTGACCCTACTTTCTCAAACCAAGTCTCTCCCCCCCCCTTCTTCCGTGTTCAGTTGTACTGATGTTGACCTTAACGTGTTACAAGGTGAAAGATACACAGACTGACATACTAGACGACTTGACACTATGATACCTTTCCTAGGCCCATCCGTGTCCTATAGACTGCATGTCGCCTGCATGGACCAACTCAGCCATTACACAAACTACTCACCGGCCCGTACCGGGACTGACATTTAGTCAGATTAGAACTAACCTAACAGTTATTTTACCAAAAAATTGGCTCACAAAATTCGAACACTATAACGCTATTCCGGTAGCGTAGTTGGTGAATCGATTGCCGTGTGTGCAGCGCACCTGGGTTCGAGTCCCGATCCCGCACATAGGGTTAGAAATTTTTCATAAGAGGTATTTCTAACCCGAAAAGGCGAATGACTGAAGGTTAAAACCTCTATAATAGAAACAAAAAAAAATTGAACACTTCCCCAAAACATGATAAGGCTTAGTAAATGCTTGAATTCCTCCTAAATTTACATACCAGATCACTGTGCAGTGCACGTTTGTAAATTGGTAGATTAAAAAAGCTACTTTCAAAATTGAAAGACTCATGTCAGTTCAATTGGAACTGCTAATGGTGCTCGACTGCGTAAGGTGAAGTACTGAACTGTCTATTGAACACACACTTTTCAGACTCTATCGATCTATCAATAGCGATTGTCCCTGAGATCTTTTCAGGTAGTTGGTCGCGGATAAAATCTCTGCTGCTGAGTATTATTCGTGTAATCTTTATGAATTTGAATTCGGAACTACATATTATCCAATATGTAACAACCCTGCAGTAGGAGGGATTGAAGGCCTTTTTAGAGATTTATGCAGTTTTAGGTAAAAATCTGGTCAAGTCTCCTTATAGTCCCCTACTACAATTGCGTGTCGGGATATTTTGCTCCTCATATATAGACGACCAATCTACAGGAAATTAAATCCAAACATTATTGTTTCTAACCTTTTGGGATAAAGATCTATAGGATTTATCAGTAGGGTTCATTTTTCCTTTCGGTGTGAAGAATCCAGACTGTTTACAGTTTTGTGTTGCGCTTGTATTGTGTATGTATTGTATTGTCTTTCCCTTCTCAAATGAAATGACGAGACTACTTACTTGCAGAGTTTACAATTTTCGCATTCGTAAACAGAGTAAGGCGATATTACACCTACTTCGACCAGCAATAAAAAGAAAACATACGATGTAATATTGTTAGCTCTCCACAAGACAAGCATTGGATCTTATCTTTTCGCTGTATAATATGAGATAATATTTTCGCGCCTAATGTAAAACTGCCGAATAACTAATGGTTTCGCAAAAATTCTCAAAAATGAGTAGATACAGATCCTTAGAATGAAAATACTTCAATAATGTGGGGAAATAAATTCTATAATGTAATATATTAATGGTTTTTCTTGAACTTAATTTATCACGAGGTTCGAGGCTACGAAATTATCACGCTACCATACTGCATTGTCAGCAAATTCTCGCAATTTCTTGAAAGGTGAAAAGTTGTGTCCGTGCCTACTAAGGATGAAAAAGCTGTGCGATAAACTGCTTGTCGTAAGAATGAGCGAATATTTTAACCTCTGCTTACTTGGTAGGAACAAATATCCTAATAACTTGGGGAACGTACCAATCGAGCCAATTTATTCAACTTACTGATTCTAGTCAGATGAAAAATTCAAAATCTGGTGCTGCTGTCTAAACCACGGAAACCGTCAAAAATTCTAACATCATTCAGACCTATATGCCGGGTGTATGTTCTCGGAAAGCTCTTGTGAAGTGTTATCCTCAACAGGATAACGAAATGCACGAAGCGCGAAAGCTGCTTCTCCGACAGGTAATTTGGAATCCGGAAAGTAAGATCGACAGAGAAGCGAGCTGGACAGAGCAGAAGAGACGCTCAAATATAGAAGGAGCTGTTACTGCACCGTAGTAATGATAAACGTCAAGACCGCGTTTTTCAGCGTCAGCTAGGAAGATATACCAGAATCGTTGCACAAAGAGTGCCCGAATACCTGTACAGCAGCCTGTTCATAACCAAGTGCTGGTCTACGACACACATTCGGAAGAGAAGTCAATGAGAGTAACGACAGGAGTGCCTTAAGGCTCTATACTTGGCTTAAAACTTTGGAACATGATGTATAATGGCATTCTAACGCAAAAGCTGTCTATAGGAGTCGTCGTTCTCACAATTACAAGAAAGACGATAGAAATGGTAGAAATGCTGACAACGACCCGCAACACAATCGAAAACTGAATGTATTTAGGCTACAGCTAGGTAACCACAAAACTGAGGTGGTTCTGGTAGCAATTGTAGCGTCCAACCGGATCAAAGCACCGCTGAAGGCATATCAATGACATCGATACGTGTATTGAAACAGTTGGGAGTGATGATAGGTGATGGAGCAGTAAGAGGCGTTTTCTGGCCACAGCGAGGACATGAGGCCAAATGTGTTTATATGTATGTATATGTGTATAAAAGTGTGCTGAAGATACTCCGGAACATGTGGTCCTTGAGTACCCATGATTCGGGGTAGTGTGAAGCGATATAGCGGCTCTAAGCGTAGAAAGTCGTAGTCACGCAGATACTAGTAGGGTGGAACTGACAGTTTGAATAAACTCATCATACCAGCATCCTGTGGAGTAGACTAAATCCACTACAGGACTACATCTTGTAGCTCGCGTCGAAGTGCCGGCGGTACGTGGTGGAGGCGTTAACGATCCGGAAGCTACGCTACAAACGGAATCGTTGAACCGACCTCCGCACCTGAGGGATTCCATGAGAAACCGACCGACCGCAAAATATGAGAATCGTCGATTCGAACGAAACTTTGCAGTTGTGTTCAGTTTATGAATGTCCATGATTTTCAATATTTGATACAAGAGCAATTTTTCAAAAGGACTTAGACGTTTCTACGTGCATTAATTTCCAAAAACTCTAAGTCGAGTACTCTATTTTATACAGCAAAACTTCCTGAGAAAGATTGACAGGGAATAAATATATCTACACGAAAAAATATACACTGTGAAAAATATTGTGTCAGTTTTTACAAAAACAAAACTTTATATTAAAAATTTAAATTGCAAAAACACATTTTTTTCTAATTTTTTATATTTTGCCAACAAATACCTAAAGAGAAAAGAAACATTTTGAATGTGATTGCATGATGGAGAGCTTATTGGAAAAAACAGTTTTTCTAACAATAATTGTATACATGTTTTCTAATTTCATACTAATTCACATACAAAACAAACATACAAATTTTATTACAGAATATAAGTCTAAGTATCATTTTAAATCAAAATGTATTTAACAAAAATCTTCTAAAATGCGATAGTTTTCGAGATATTTGGAATTTTGTTCTAACGAAAACACTTAAATCGTGTAATTATGCCCTTTTTAAACGTTATTCGTGTTACCCCATCATAAAATGTAAAAAATCTAATATTTATCATTTTAAAGAAGTAAAAGACACTTTTTCAATGAATTCGGAGCATGGAGAATTTTTAATATGAGATTTTGTTTGGTACAAAATGACATAATATTTTGTTCAGTGTAATTTTTTTTTTTCGTGAAGAAGTCTTCATTCCTTGTAACTTTTTCTCAGATAGTTTTGCTGTGTAAAATAGAGTAGCCGAACAAAAATAAAAATAAATTAATGCACATAGAAACGTTTACGCCCTTTTTAAAAAATTTCGCTTGGCTCAAAATAATCTTATTGACTGTGGAAAATGCTTAGTCTTCCATGCCGATGAAACCTGTATAGTTTCATCGGAATATAAAATGGTCGGTCACGATTTGGGAGATTTTCGGACGGACCTTCGTTGAATTTCTCACCTCGGTGTCTGTAAAAATTCCGGCAACGAGGAACTCTCAGTCGGATTTAGGGGTAGATTCATCGCCGGGCTCTATTGGAGCAGATATCGACGGGAGCTAAATGACTCACGGCAACTCTCCGCCAGTCTCTGTCCAATTGGATTTTTGAAGTCAAATGGCTCAAGTACACAGATGAACTAAATGACCTAATGTTAACACAAAAGTGAGTCCCATACTAAACAGGCAAGGCGTTTGAAGCTTGTTAAACCTTACTATAAGAAAAGGTATTATTTATTGTCTCCCAGTACATACACACACTGACATTTGCTGTAGTCGATTGACTGAATCGAAATGAATATGAAACTCGGCCATCCGGACCTCGGTAAAAATTCTATTTTCCTGAGCAATTATATAACCTGCCTATTGTATTGATTTTGTTGGCTATTTTCAACAAATTTAAAACTAAATGCAGTTCACTTATGCTCTTAAATTTAAAAAATGCCATACTCTGCCTTCACATATAACATGTTTGTGAATTAATTTATACTTCCTTTGAGCTGAAGGCGATCGATTCTGTGTGAATTAATAAAGGAGGCGTTGAAACTGAACGCTAGCTTCCGTAAATGCACACAGAAATAGGTAACTTTTCCAAAAATAATTCCGTTCTAAATGTAATTATACATTCTCCTAAGGCGCACAACAGCATTTTTTACAAAAGAATCGCAACTTTTTAAAAAGTTGTATCATCACATAATTTGAGGCAGCTCGAAGTGATGGAGTATTGAAGTGGTACGAATCTTCGCATACTTTACCCGAGAAATAACCTAAGTATACACGCAGAACTATATTTATTCACCGAAAGCATACTTTTCTATCTGCCTCTCGTTTCTTCTGCTGTAAATTTTTTGCATTGGACATATTCGGTCTATCCACTCATTGCATGCTTACTAGAAGTGTAT
Organism: Topomyia yanbarensis; assembly: GCF_030247195.1. Lineage (NCBI taxonomy): Eukaryota > Metazoa > Arthropoda > Insecta > Diptera > Culicidae > Topomyia > Topomyia yanbarensis. The sequence goes on along the minus strand of NC_080672.1, from coordinate 203,687,091 downwards.
ACGAGAAAATGCTTAAAAATCACAGTAGAATAAAAGAGACGGGAATAGAAATGTTAACTCTGCATATTTTTATTGCTCAGTGTAGAGGTGTGAGATGTAACTCACTGCTACTGCAGGATTTCTTGTGAGTTGACGAACTGGCTTGTTCCAAGCAAGCTCTAACCATCGTTTTTCAATTTTTCATTTTATATCCTTTTACCATTTCCCTATAAAAATGGTTATGCAATCGCTCCGAAAATCGACTTTTTCACCGAGGCCCGGAAGGCCGAGTCTCATATACCATTTGCCTCAGGTTACCATTGTTGTTTTTGTGGATTGGAGTTCCAGGTTCAGAGTTGCGGGGTGAACAATGCAGTCAAACGATAAATTTCCATATAAATGGTGAGTCAAACCACGTGAAGTGGGCCTCAAAAATTCTACAAAAGCACCGATTTTCATGAAAAATATTTTGTTGTGTAGGGGACATGGAGTGTAACTTTTGGTATAAACATTTTGTTAAAATTGCCTTTTTTGTTTAAATTATTGTTCATTTATCAAATAATAAGATAGCGAAAACGATATGTATAGAATTATTACAAGAAAACTCATGACAAAATTTAACAGTAATCATCTGCAGAATTTTAATTGCATGCTAATCTCGCCCAGTAGAAAGAATAACTGTTGTCAGATATTCAGTAACTCCAATTTGGTCCACATGGTCTGCTTTGCTATATTTCACTTCCTTTGAATCTATTTTCTTGCAATGTAGAATTTAAAAGAGTTTATAACCTCTTCTGGCATGAATTTATTATGAGTTCCAGCTGTGACGCTTATCGTACGCATAGCTAAGAGTTAACCATCTTTGAATTTTCTTGAATTAAAATACAGTTCAAATATTCGACATTCAAGATCTTTGACAATCGCATGTTAGAACATTTTCCAGATACCCTGCGGATTTGAATCGAACGTTTGAAAAGAACAAAGTCGGTCTAACAACACGAAGGGTATCAACACTTCTTAACTTGTAAGGCATATTGTGTCTCCAGTTCCCGAACAGAACAATGTACAACCAAGAACCAAAAAATTACTCATATTGTTTGATATACAAGGATTTCATGATACAAATGAAAATAGTTCCCTTTTCTTATTAAAAGTGGATTTAATTTTTTAAACTTGTTTTATGATATTACATAAGAAAGGACAAACCCTCCCTCCCTCTCAGATAAGAATTTGTAAGATATTTTGAAATTCCCCCTCCCCCCATATGCCCTTACGTAATTAGTGTATGGAACCTTAGTGCACTTATTGTAAGCCTGAATGTTTCATATTCACGACAATTCGCGTGTGTTCTAGAATGATCACGCGCGGATCGTGAATCTGATACTTAATTTTTTGTGTACGGTTCAGATTCCAGAAGAAAGTGGGTTCTTCCATATCATTAGAGTTCCTAATCATGTCGCCGTAGAACGCGTGGTCTAGTGGATATGAGCTTTATTTTTTTGATTGGTCCAACTGAATGTATGGACCTAAATTGCTAGAATGAAGGCTAAAGATTTCCGGACGTGACCGATTCATGATCGCGCGCGTTTGCGGGTTCGCGTTTAAGACCGCGTTTGTAACTTCGTAAGTACTAAAACGTTCACACAATTGCCGGAGTGTTATCAATCCTGCGGCCATTCATATATTCGCGGACCGCCATTCTGATATTTAGTTTTCGGTGTACGGATCACATTCTGACAGAGAGAGAGAGTTACCCCATATCGCTAGAGTTTCCGGTCATGTCGCTATGGAACGTTTTGTCTAGTGGATATGGGAGTTATTTTTCAATTTGATTATTTTTTTATTAATGAACAAGGACCTAGATTGTTGGTACCGAGGATAGAGACTTCCGCACGATCCCGATTCATGATGGCGCGAACGCGGGAGTTTGTAGGTTGACGCTTGAGATCGCGTTGGTAAGTTTATGAGTGCTGAGATTTTCACCTTATCACCGGGGTGTAATCATGTTTACGAGTTCGTGGGCGTAGGTTGCTTGGAAAATCACGAGGGGCTCTAATGTTTGTGCACTAACGTGATTTTATAACGTGTGTTCTTGAATGGTCACGCGAACCGTGAGTCTGATATCAAATTTTCGGTGCGCGGATAGAATTCTGGTAGAGAGTGAGATTTCTTATATCGATAGGGTTCCCGGTCATGTCGCCATGAGACGTGTTGTCTAATAGGTATGAGCGTATTTTCTTAATTGGTCCAGCTGAAGGCATGGACCTAGGCTTCTAGGATCAAGGATAGACTTCCGGACGTGATAGATTCGTAATCGTGTGTGCGAGGGCATTTTTGTAGGTTTCCGCTTGAGACCGCGTTTGAGAATGTGTGAGTGTTAAGACGTTCACTATCACCATCTTTGCTGACCCAGCTGAAGGCGGGTGTAGAATGGCAGTATAGGACTCGAAAAGAAGAAATAAAGGACAACATATGAGAGACGTAATAGATTAGATAGGTACCAGATACAGCTGAATTTATGATCATCACATGAAAGACATACATTAGTACTTCAAACTCTACCAATACTTGAATAGCCAACCACCACACATAGCACATCCTTTCTTAATTATCTATTTGTTACTGGTTGATTGTCGGCTATGAGAGGGTAAATAGAGGAAAGGTATAGAACAGAAAAAAGACTCATATCAGCCTTCCCGGCCTCCTCGATGCACCACTATCGAGGCGTATTGTAATCAACATCTTGAAGCGGATTTCTTATATAAAATCCGGAGTAGTCATAATGATTGGTGGATTATTAACATGAGAACTAATTAACCTCTAGTAGTAAAACTTGGTGCAAATAGAAACTAAAAAGAGCGAAGATCCTTATATTTAGATAACTCTAATGAATGTGGCTTGATGATGTTTACAATATCGTCAAACCCATCAACCTACGAGAGCGATAAAGAAATAGATATTACATGCATCTAAACTGCTTTTAGGTGTTTGGTGATGTGGTTCATGTAGATTGGATTTCTTCAAAAACTACGTGTTTCAGTTTATTAAGTCGATCACTATGCTCAAGATCAAATGAGTCCTCGAACAACCGAATCAGTTTGTTCCCCCATTTGAAAGTAGAAACATCCATATCAGCCGTCCGCCAAAACACTCGATCGAATGATTATGAATCATGAGATTCAGAGATCAATGAACCAGCACTCGCTCGGATCTCCCACTCTTATCGACCAAGCAAGAGTACGCGCCCGTCAGGCTTATCACCCAAGGGTTTTGTTTTCGAGGCTTACTCCATACGTAAAAGCCAATTTTTAGGTGAAAATCCAAGCGTTGTGTTGTAAATATACTCAGCATTTACGAGATACTCAAGAAAAAGATTGTCTTGTTATTGAGTGTGTTCCACAATCCAAAATTCTTGATGATTATTTTTGTACAGTGCAAACCACAGCTTTCCCTGTATGCGTTATTAGGTACCAACTACACATTTGATAAAGAATATTAAAAATATCTTTTGTTTGTGGTTACATGCAATATATTTACAAATACGGAATGGTTATATGTAATATTTAAAAATATTATTATTCTTGGAATAGTTTAAAACTTATCATAAATATTTCAAAACGTTTGAAATTAAGAAAAAAAACACTATTACGCTTGTAAATACCGCCTACAACTTCTGTAAAATAAAATCTAATGCAGAATTGATACATTTTATAATGAATTTCACATTACTTGGAGCCTAGGGGCAGATCACTCTAAGAATGTATAACAAATTTGCATCAAATTAGAAAAAATGCATTTAATTTCCATTTTTGCATCAGCTTTGCACTCCCTCGCAGAAAAGTTTGTTTAACAAACGTCCTACGCTGATCCACTTTGTTCGACGTTTTGTTAAATGTAGGGCTAGTTTTTCTGTAGGGTTTTGACGTCTTACACGCAACGCAAACAACATTGCATGCAACGCAAAAACATTGCACGCAACGCAAAATACATTATGAATTTCTATTTTGATGGAAATAAATGCATTTAATTTCGCTGATTTTTAAAAATGCATCACAAGTGATCTGCCCCTAGCTTGGAGCACACAATTAGAGAAATCTGCATGTGTCTATTATAAATCATGCCGACTAAATCCGTATAAGTTACCTAAAAAGAGTATATCTTTCCAGTTTTATTTCTAAAACGCTAAGAATATTTCAAACATTTTAACAGAATAAACTCCAAAATTATGTCAGCAAATAATTGTTAGATATATTCCCAAAGAGTGGTGTGTTACCTGTTAGGATATAATGATCGGTAGGTCGATCAGGCAGAAATATCAGATTGAGAGTTTGGTTGCAAAAAAATTTAAATTATCTCGAAGATAGGGTGACCATACGTCCTGGTTTCCCAGGACATGTCCTGGTTTTTCAATGACTGTCCTGGTGTCCTGGGAAGTCGAGGAAAACGCTTGATTTGTCCTGGTTTTTGCCCTGTAGACCTAAAATATTTTTCTTTATTGAGTCTTCGCTTTATTTCCTCAGGTTCAGATCGCAGTCTTTTTTAATCTCACAACTTTCTTCTCTTACGTGGAAATTGAAAAGGAAAAGATCAAGCCGTTCGTATGTACATAGCATATTAATGACCTGTAGTCCGTTTACAAGGAAACTTGACAGTCGAACAAATCGAAATGATTCCAGTTGTGGACCAAACTGGTAGCTATCAATGGCGATGAAACAGTTTGTCTTCACATCCCGCACAAGTGAAACAGTCAAATCTACCTACAGCCGATTGGTGCCTATCGCACAATCAGTCCATATCGTATCAGTGCACAAACAATATTGTATTGTTGCGGAGTGAAATGAGTTTGCCAAATGAAACAAAAGTGCCCGTGCTACGGGATAACACGATTTCGATCAACTTTAATAAAACTCGTGTTAGACCCACAGTTCAGGAAGTGGAGCAATTAGTAAAAGTGAAAATGGAGCTTAATCTCGCTGAAGTTGCGTACATTCAGCTACATCACGTTTAAAACTGTGTTTCGATCACGTTTAGAAGCTTAGCACAGGCCGAAAACTTAATTGCAAAGAACAACATGCAACACGAGGTCAAATTTAATAACACCAGAATAAAGATCCCCGTGCATATGGAAAACGGCATGGTGGACGTGCGTATCCATCATTTGTCCCCGCGCACTAAGAAAGATGACATCAAACAAATCATGTCGCAATATGGAGAAGTAGAATCTATTACGAATGACACCTGGAGAATTTTTTTCACCGGCATTCCAAACGCCGTTCGTATTATGAGGATGCGAGTGACTAAACCAATACCTTCTTACATGACTATCGAATGCAAATCACCGAGGGACGGCGTAACCTATAAGCAAACAACGGTAATCGCATATCCCAGGCAGACCCCAATATGCTAATTCTGTAACCATACAGCCCACTATAGAAAAACATGCGCCGAAGCAACTAGTCAAAACTCATCTACTACAGCCAACTCTAACAAGCAGCTACCGACACCTTCAGATAAACCAAAAACAACGATCCAATTAACCAATAATGCATGTACAACGACCACGACAACCGCTCCCAAACCAACAACTAACATCGCCAATAAAGAAGAAAATACCGATGAAGACGGATTTACAACAGCGAGCCGCAAGAACAAGAAACAAATAAGAACCTATGATCGTGAACAGCAAGAAAGCTGTACCGATGATGACATGGACGGGAACGATAACGCGAGAGAAGGCAGACTGAATGACCCCCAAGCGGCTTCACCGCCAAGGAAAAGGATCTCAACACGCAGCAGCAAACTGCGTCAACAAGATCTGAAAGACCGACATTCTTAGCATTTTATTTTTTTATTTTTACTTATTGTAAAAAATTAAAAGACCCGCGGCTTTTAAAACTCACTGGTGAACATGGTTTAAAAGTTAAGCGAGGGTGAACAAATCGTTCCCAAGTGCTCTCTCTCTCTAACTGGTGATTGAGGAACCAATTCAGGGTCAATGGAAACAGTACCTAAACCACGATTAACATGGCTTCACGCCTGGACGCTGAACGGCGACTAACCTGCTGAATTTAGCATCATACATAACAGGGAGTATGGAAGGTCGCGCTCAAACTGATATTATTTACACCAGCCGATCCGCTGTTTTTTCTTATAATAAATGATAAAATGTAGAAATGTGTAATCAACGGTAGTTTTTGCAGATGTTTCGATCCTTAATTTCAAATCGAGATATAATGATTGTCATTGGAGATTGCCAGGTACTTATTTTTAAATCAGGAATAGCGTAGGGAGTTACTTGGGACCGTTTACGTTTCTAGCTTACTTCAATGACGTGTGTTAAGTGCTGATAACTCCTCGCCTGTCATGCACAGATGATTTCGTTTCATCCGCTTAATTCATAAGAGAAAAGAGCTCGGAGATCGAATTCTCATGAGACTTTTTGGCTGAGCTATGCCTGCCCGACCCCAGAAATGTATTACTGCAGTAGCTCTGCCTGCCAGAACCTGGAACTTTTTACCTGTCTAAAATCTAGGGAGCAGGCACAATCGATTAAGAGGTGATGGGTGCAGGTAGTTCCCTTTGAACTGTCCTGGTTTTTTACTCGCTTGATATGGTCACCCTATCGAAGATTACTACATTTTAAATATACCGATTGCTGCAATTCTGCCGGCTGAATGTAACGCCGGTTAGTGGGTAGTGGCAAGTTGCTACTTGCCGCTGTCAATTGAAAAGGATCGGCATTTCTCTTATACACATTGAAAACATGATTTGCACGTCAGTTATTAGTGGTTACAAGTCATAATAGAAAATGGAATAGTAAACTTACAACAGCCGTAACAAATATGGGTACGACAAGCAGATACTGTTAGGAACGTGGCGCGACGACGTGGCAAGACGATCAACAAAATGAGGAAGAAATGTCATGGAATCAGTTATGATTCACGACCGTGATGGAAGATTTTTGAACAATATTCCGAGTAAAATGTGTTTCATCTACGGCCCACAGCTTATCTGCGAGAATCAGGCCCGTTTCAGGCAAAACCTTGCCCAAAATTATTGAAGGAGCTTGTGTAACTTTGAACCTTATTGTATACAACTCTTCAAATATAGCCAGAAGTCGAATAGAACCTATCAATAGAATCAAGTCATAATAGAAAATGGAATAGTAAACTTACAACAGCCGTAACAAATATGGGTACGACAAGCAGATACTGTTAGGAACGTGGCGCGACGACGTGGCAAGACGATCAACAAAATGAGGAAGAAATGTCATGGAATCAGTTATGATTCACGACCGTGATGGAAGATTTTTGAACAATATTCCGAGTAAAATGTGTTTCATCTACGGCCCACAGCTTATCTGCGAGAATCAGGCCCGTTTCAGGCAAAACCTTGCCCAAAATTATTGAAGGAGCTTGTGTAACTTTCAACCTTATTGTATACAACTCTTCAAATATAGCCAGAAGTCGAATAGAACCTATCAATAGAACAAACTTATTGGAACAGTAGCTTCAGTAGCACTAGCCCTGCAATTGTGTTGTGCACTACAAATCAACATACCAAGATATGATGAAATTTATACGACATGCAAACGAGCATGGTTGTAAACATGCACAGTTTGAATCGAAAATTTAATTAAATTCGAATCAACGCACATAATTAGAGTATCAAAAGGCATATAATTTTGCCTCTTTATTCATATGATATTACACGTCATGTATTTTACACCACATCCAAATATAAAAGCAGAAATGCAATAGTTTTTCAAATAATGAAAGAGTAATTTTTAATTGACGTGAAAAATCATAGAAAAATCCGCTAAATAAAACACGCGTGTTTGCGGAATCATTTGTTTTTACATCTATTTACATGCTCCTAATATGTGCATGATAATCAATGTAACATTACGAAATATGTTTTCTGTGAGCTACGAAGTTGGTCGAAAGTGACTTTGATTTGTTTTATCGGTTGACTTTACAATTGACTGCTTGTGACCGAATTGTTTACGGCTTCTGGAACCGCCGCTCCAATTTATTATAACTAATAGAACTTTGCAGAAGAGTATAATCTAAATCATATTTCATTTACCTACTCTTCAACAATAAGCAACAAAAACGAAATGAGCACGAATATTTGATCAGCGGGTTTTCCTTATATACGAGCTTCTAAACAGCAGAAATATCAGAAACGCGCACAATATGTATACTCATAGCTATGAACCTAACCGGCATTGAAAGTGAAACAAACGATTTAGTAAATAAAGTGTACACTATACTGTACTTCAACACTATTCTGAAATATAGTAACATGCAAGTCCAAAATAGTTATTATTTTTTGTACTTGTCAAGTTGCATCGTTTTGTTTGGATTGTTTGCATGTATTTTTTTCTTTCAATATTTTGCCATTGAACCACCCGTGCATCTCGCACACCAACTCATTGCAAAACAAATAAATAATTATATATTGGAATTACCCATAAAATTTCGCATCGAACAGTGTTTTTCAATTTTCGATTCATGCTGTCAGAGCGGAGTTATAGCCATTTTCTTGCTTCAAAAGACATTTCCGGCTTCAAAAAGAAAAATTTCAAAATTCCAAGCATACTTAGTTGTAGAAAATTTAATTACGAAGAGATAAGTATTCTTGGATTTTCGAAAATCGCTTTAATTTTTGAGTTAATCTCCGAGAACGAAAAAATCATTTTACCTGACTTTCACGTTAAGGGGATTAGTCAACGATCCGATGTGATTGAAAGAAAGAGCATTTTATTTCAAAAGAAATTTCCTCAAAGACTTCACATAACTAAAATCAATAGTCTACTTTGTGACCACTGTGGAACGGGGCGAAGATAGAAACCCATACGAAGAAAAGAACGCTATATGGGATTTCGCCAGGGGCGAAGATTAGAATTGAGTTTCATCTTGCGTTAATTTTCGCCACTTTTTAAAATTGTTCAAACTTAATTAAAGAAAGGTAAAAATCGCGGATGTGCGTTGACATGTATTCCTGCAATGCTTAAAAACATTACTATTGAATATTCTAACGCTTACTCACAAAATTTATATAACTTTCCCCGCGATAAAAAATTGTCACCATTTTTAGTTTTCAGGAAAGTAAGTACTCTACAGGTACTACTTTATTTACGATTAAAAATACGTTATGAAATATTTTTGTTGAAAATAGGGCAAATTTCACATTTTATTCGACTTAGTTTGTTTTTCATTAATAGTCGAAAGTGGAGTTCCAGATCGTAAAGCAGATAGAATTATTTGTAATTGTTCTGCAAGGGGGACGAAAATTAGGGAGGGGGCGAAGAATGATACTTCTACCCTATGCCCTTTCTTTTGGTATTGTGCTTTTGCTGATTAATCCCTTTATGAGTAAAATATTTTCACAAATTTTCATGGATGTGATTATATCGAAATGGTGCCTTTAGCAAATTTGTAGCTCTTACTTTTGCGAATAATTTTACTGAAGACTACAAATATCTATATTGAATACTTTAAATGTTATGGCTTGTTGTTTGTGGATTGCTCTTTGTCGCCTATTTATTGCTCAATATAGTAATAATCCATTGAAATAAGCCAAACATTATTTCGACAAAACGAATTTTGTATTTCATTTTTCTATCTACAACCGCTAGAAATAATCACCGAACACTTTCAAGTTGTCTGCAAGGAACTTGATAACTTAGGGTAATTTCGGGAGAGATGCCGCGTCAGGAGAGATGCCGCACATTCTATATCTCGTATATAGGGTCACTTTTATACGGTAATATGATACTGTGAGTTTGTCTTTTGAAGAATTACAACATTGGAGATGTAAAATAATCCTTATTATCAACTTACAAAATTTTTATTAATGCTTTTGTGCGTCCAGTTGCATTACGGAGTGTCGAAAGTTTTTCACTACCACATTAAAACTTCGTTTTTTTAAATCGTTCGATTTTTTTGGTAAATCGTGTATCGGTTGAGTAGCTGGGACATTTTAGAAGGCATTCTGATCATGAGCGCGGTCATCCATAATTTCAGAGAAAAATGTCGTCGTGCGGCATCTCTCCCATACAATTGGGAGAGATGCTGCATCAAAATTGCGGGTGAGATGCCGCACTCGATGGCGGAGGATACGTAGCTAAAATGTATTTTTTTCACCTCGAAATGTCATCAAATGATCATTTGCGTCAGGTATAGATTATTAATAAGGTATATCCACAAACTAACGGACCTAAAACAGTGGCATATAAGAATATGAGTCTAGTTATTTATATATTTGAGCGGGCTATATATATCTAAGTATTAGTTACTTCGGTTTATTCTTTAAAGTTTCAGGCACTAATTTTAGTAAACGGAATTGATTTGTAGTGATGTCAACCTTGGCATAAAAATGAAAATTTCGACGAATCGATGCTTTTTAAAATGAATCATTCAAGAACAAACCAGTTATATAAATACAATACAACCAAAAACTGCTTTTAAGGAACCCCTACCAATATATCGCTCATACAAACATATAAATCAACAGTACCCTTAATTAAGTTACTCCAACTAAACTGTCGCACAAGGTTGCAAAAATAAAATATTTTTAAAATGTTGAATAAAAAAATGCTTCTAAAAACGGTATTACCCCTTAAGAAAAATGAAGGTGCTGGCCGATTTATAAATGTAATCAAACTTCATGAAACTCAGCTAAAGACCCCTAATCATCAATGATAGGTAAAAATATTTGTGTTCACCATTTTTCAGTTTGTGACCATGGTGCGGCATCTCACCCGCACATGCGGCATCTCTCCCGCAATGACATTTTTTTAAAAAAATGTTCATGGAAATTTGATGATTTTTTTTCATGAAAAAAACCCATTTCGCAGTATTTTCGAAACTTGTCGCAATTGATAAAAATGATTTTATCAAATATTGAATGGTTAACTTCGATACAGCATCGATTTTAAGAAATGTGCGGCATCTCTACCCAAATTACCCTATCAGTGCAAAAATGTTCATTTGTGCGAACCTTCTGACTGCAATTTTTCTAACTTATAACCATCGCACAGTGGCGGATTTGCCTAAAAACCTGGCCAAAAGTCGAAAATTGCATAGTAGTATTTTGGGTTGTAGTACATTTATTGTCCTTCAGATGGTTCTGCCGCATGCTATTTTAAGTGAAACGCTCAAAAATTTCCATATTTGAGGTGTTGACATATCCAAACAGTTTAAACCATCGCGTTTGCTCATATTTTTTATCGAGTACTCGAAATATCAGTATTATTCAAATTTTGCTGGATTTTGATAAAACTGCCGGTTTCGAATATGGATGAATGAAAAGTTATGCTTAAGGTATGTGCTTTATTTATATGTATTGATGTCAAAAGATATTATTTTGTTTGTTTATAGAAAATGTCAATAACTTTAACGATTTAGTAGCAGATAGTTTCAGCACACATTTTTGCTAAATTATTGAAATACTTTTTTTGTCCACGTATGTCCACTATGTTTCAAGGCAATTTTTGTTCCTTAAACGATTCTCGCACTTTTAATTACTGCTGCAACTCCTGTTGTCGTAGCGAGTCGCACAAAACTGCATTTTGAACAGTTATCAAAAGTGGAACGCAAAAAACATAAATAATTTTGGTTGTTCATATTGAAAACCAACAAGGTGTACAGAAGTGATCGCCAAAGGTTCCAAATTTCAAAAATCGATGACGAATACCATGGTTAAACGTTACCAGTAAACTATGACGTTTGATCATGCAAAACAAAACAAATCTAGAAGTGGAATATATGACTGGATTCTACGAACGAAAATCAGTAGAGTAATGCAAAAGAATACTGGGATCTCCGTACGTGATTTGGATAAAACTCTCACTTTGGCGTACAGTCCAGCTTAGCGAATTTGTTTTTTTGAGAAGGTTGTCAGTCGTAGTATGTCAGCAAGCATGACAACAAAACGTGGTTGCTCAAAACTATACCAGGAAGCAGTACAAGCATATTCTGACCGAGTATAACGCATGCATTTAAATAAACGCTTCATCAATAATGGACTTTGGAAAAATCCTCGGTCCAACAATTTCAATAAAACTATGAATCTTAGTGAATTTCACTTGTTTTCGTATTTTTGTCATATTCATTTTTTAGTTACCACAATTTGCATGCAAACTTGTCAATTTTTACTCCATGCAGTTTGTAGCAGAATTGGCATATTTTCTATAATTAAAAAATACTATTTTTCGTTTTTTGAGAAATATGTGCATCGGACAGCAATTGAATAATAATCGTACAGAGTTGAAAAGTTTCATAACTATGTTGTATAATATTTCAAAATACATAGTTCGAAAGGACTAATAACATTAATTCTCATAAAAGCTGCATCATCCCAAATATTTTATTATCATTTAACTATACACCATTTAAAATTCGATACATTATAAACGTTATTGGCATACAATGGAACTATTAAAACCATTCATTCGTGAAAATTTACTTATATTTATATTAAAATGTCGGCCATTTTGTATTCGCCATTGTGAATTTTGAAAATCTGACATCAAAATCGTAATCAGCACCCCAAAAAACCGTGGTATGTACCTTTGCAGGTCAATCAAAACCATTTTCGACTTTTGGCCAGGTTTTTAGGGAAATCCGCCACTGTGCATCGGATCGATCTGAAACATATCGGAAAATGAAAAGCGAAATAAATAACTCCAAGCAACGGCGTAGCCAAAAGAAGGTTTTGGCCTTCCTGTTGTAAACATCATGAGGACTTTTGATAAATTGTCGGAATGGGGTCCTGATATGTAACTGATCTATTGGTCTTGATTTCACAGTTGTCTAATAGCATCAATATCAAATTCCTGCCTGAAAACATTCCAATAGAAAATTCCAGAGTTCTGTAATCAATCACAATCCTCAGATTTCTTTTCAAATTGAGCTCGCTTTTGTAGAGATGTACTGTAATAAGGGTCTTGTATGTAATAGGAAGCGAAGTTAAAATTGATTTAATGTCTATGAAACATAGAACTGCTCACCAAAAAATGCATAACTTTCAACATTTCCTAACATGTTTTTGCTTTTCTCATTCACTCTAAAATTCGTCAATCTAATCCCGATCCGGAGGGCCGAGTGTCATATGCCAATCGACTCATATCGTCGAGATCGGAAAATGTCTGTGTGTGTATGTATGTGGAAAAAAATGTCACCTCTGTTTCTCAGAGATGGCTAGACCGATTTGCACAAAGTTAGTCTCAAATGAAAGGTACAACCTTCCCATCGGCTGCTATTGATTTTTTTTATTGATTGGACTTCCGGTTCCGGAGTTACGAGTTGAAGAGTGCAATCACACAGCAAATTCCCATATAAACTGAAATGAAAAATTTTCAAAATCAAATTTGTATTTTTGATGCCAAATGACTCTAAAATGCATGAAACATTGAGATTTGATGTAAACTCGAAACAAATAATGTTTGACAAGAATTGACTTTTTTGGACTTTGGTACATTTTTGCCTTTCTCATATAGAAAGGTTATGCAATCACTCTAAAAATCGTCAACCATACCGGCCCGGAGGGAGTATGCAGTGAGGGGTTGCTACTTTAAAATTAAAACTAGTTTAAAATTTCTTAACAAGTTGAAAATTTTCGGCAGGACCCGGTCCTCCAGGATCTTTCTCCATGATCCGCCGCTGGTTTCAAGCGATGTTTCACATAGTATCTGAAGATCGTGGCTTTCGATCCATTGTATGTATGTGCAAATCGTACTGAACATGTAATATTCATTTCAAGCATTGTATTCAACATAACCAGCCATGGAGTCGTAGTCTGGACAAATGAGAAAAGCACAATTGCATCACTAGGTGGATTAAACAGGTTTTTATTTTGGGAATGCATCGAGTTGAGACGAAAACGTAATATGATTAATAACGAGAATAACACTTTCCGAATGTAGAGAGAAATTTATGAAAAATAACGATTTCCATTCGACTCTAGCAGGTCTTGATCAAATGTTCAAGAACAGTAATTTAAGGTCAAGATAGCATCATTTTTAAACCGCCAATTTCGGAGGTTTAGTATCTTCGATGAGTTTTACAAACGTTAAACAGCGCATCATTTGATAAAATAATTTTGACGGTATATCGTCCAAGAAGTATTTATGGTGAATTTTCTCAGGTTAATATTCATGACTACAATAAAGTCTCAACAAATTCGCTAAAGACACGAACTCTGTTACTATTTTCTGAAAAATTAATTCTGCATAATTTTAAAACTTCAAAAATTACGGTGTCGGAATTATGCCGTTTGGATAGAAAGATCGATTTTCACCAAACCGAATTTCTGGCTACGCCGCTGACTTCAAGTAAGTAGAAACAAAGTCGTTCTACACTCGTTCACAAGAAACTTCTTCGAATGCTGAATATCTATTATAATACATTGAAACCCCGACTTTATCAGCCAAAAAGGAACATATGTTTGATGGGCTCTAGCAGACGAACAAGACTGAATTCGAGTAAATCCTTTTTTGAGCATGTTTTCCTTATCATGAAGATGGAAATATACAAAAATAAAAAGTTCATCATAATCAGAAGCAGTTATCAGACTACATCAAGGGACGGGAAGAATATTTTAACAGTTTCAGTTTATTATAAAGAAAAAAATTGCCCGATTTTGTCAATGTCCCCATTGTGTTAGGCTAAAATACACCTCAAGACTGATAAAAATGGGTCTTTATTCTATGTATTATTCACGATAATAATTCAAATCGAGGATACTACTGGGAAGTCACCTTTAGAAAAAAGTCGATATCAAAGTAAAATTTTGAACTATGCACGCATGCACTTCAGAGATAGCGTGATATCAGGAGCTGCGATTTCATTTCAACGCTTTTTTGTAAAAAGGGCGATACTTACAAATGTAAACATAAGGCTTTTTTCATACATGCGAATGAGGGCTTTGAAACGCAACAAATTAACCTAAAAATTTGGATTCTGCGATATTACTTTCTTAAACTACAGCAAAAAATACAACGGGCGAAACTGTATTTTTGTTTGTTCATTTAAAGTTTCGCCATCCACGCTCCATGCAAACAAACAGGGCGATACTTTTGACATTAAAAATGTCTTCATTCGTTTTCGAGCTCTCCATCGAGACAGAGGTTGTTTTTTCTAGTCCGTAGTGCTGTGTGAGGCGATAAAGAATAGTGTTAATCCGCATTCAAGGTTATTTTGCCAGTTCGGTTCGGTCCTCAGTCTTTTGTTCGCGTGTGAGGATTAAACAATAGCCAGCTGTATAAGCTGGATCGGTTCGTCGTTGGACACCAGTTTAAAGCTAAGTGGTTTTTGTCATTTGTAACACATTTATTGCTTTCTCCGGATGGTCAAATGGAAGTTGAATCGGGTTCAACTTCTAAGGCTCCCCCTCGGCCCAAATGCTATCCAGAACTCTCAACTGGTCCATTTGTGGTCTTCTTTCGGCCCAAGACTAAATCACTGAATCTTCTTCAGATTTCTAGAGACCTGACGGAACGGTTCTCGGCTGTGACCGAAATTTCAAAGGTCCGCTCGGACAAGATAAGGGTGTTGCTAGCCAACTCAAAGCAGGCAAACGATATTGCTTGCTGTGAGCACTTTACGCGGGATTATAACGTGTATATTCCGGCTGTAAGAGTACAATCCGAAGGCGTCGTAACCGATGAGAGTTTGACGTGCGAGGATCTGCTGAAGTACGGAGTTGGCCGATTCAGAGACCGCTTACTTCAGCCAGTTAAAATACTTGAGTGCAAACGTTTGCACTCAGTAGTAGTTGCGGAGGATGGTTCAAAAACGTACCCCCAATCAAACTCTTATCGGGTGACCTTCGCTGGTACCGCTTTGCCAAATTTCGTCCTCTTGCACAAGGTTCGTCTGCCTGTGCGTCTGTTTGTGCCGCGGGTCATGAATTGCACAAAGTGTAAACAATTGGGTCACACAGCCACCCATTGTAGCAATAAGGCCCGCTGTGGAAAATGCGGGGAGAATCATCTAGATGATTCGTGCAGTAGGCAAGCCGAAAAGTGTCCTTACTGTGCGGAGAGTCTGCATGATATCTCGGCATGTCCCGCGTACAAACTACGCGGGGATAAACTAAAACGTTCCCTTGCGGGACGATCCAAACATTCTTTCGCAGAAATGTTAAAGAATGCTACGCCACCATCCTCAGCAAACATCTATACTCACTTGCCTCCTGACGAGGGCGAGGCTGGTAACCCACAAGAGGGAACATCTACTAGGGTGCCTAGAATTTATAGGAAGAGGAGGAACATTTCCTCTCGTAAAGTTCCTTGTAAAGGCCAGAAGGTGTCCCTTGACGGGGCTCCGAAAGTCACATCTATTGGAAGTGTTGCAACCAAACCGAAGCAATTAGCTCCTGGTCTCGGAGGATTAAGCTCAGAGAAGGAGTTCCCAGCACTTCCAGGAACATCAAAAATCCCAAGTGTTCCTCTGTTTCAGTTCGAGAGTAATCACAGTACAGGAATTATAAAACTCTCGGACATAGTGGACTGGATAATAAAAACTTTCAATATTACTGATCCTATTAAAAGTCTTATGTTAGCTTTTCTCCCTACAGTGAGAACATTTTTGAAGCAGTTGACTGCTAAATGGCCCCTCCTCTCAGCGATTGTATCCTTCGATGGCTAACTCATCGAACGAGGTCACGGATTTGATCACTGTTCTACAGTGGAATTGCAGAAGTATCATCCCGAAAATCGATTCCTTCAAAATTTTAATAAATAATTTGAGTTGTGATGCATTTGCATTATGTGAAATTTGGTTAACTTCCGACATAGATCTCAACTTCCACGACTTTAATATTATTCGCCTGGATCGAGACACCCCCTATGGAGGAGTGCTTTTGGGGATCAAAAAGTGCTATTCCTTCTACAGAATTAACCTTCCCTCGATAACAGGTATTGAAGTTGTCGCTTGTCAAGTAACAACCAAAGGCAAAAGCCTTTGCATAGCTTCCATATATATTCCCCCCAACACCGCGGTTGGGCACCGACGGCTACAAGACATCTTAGAATCTCTGCCTGCACCGCGACTAGTTTTAGGAGACTTTAACTCTCACGGTACAGCATGGGGTTGCCTCTATGATGATAACCGGTCTTCCTTAATTCAGGATCTTTGCGATAACTTCAATTTGACAATTTTAAACACGGGTGAAATGACACGGATTCCTGCTCCTCCAGCGCGCCCGAGCGCCTTAGACTTGTCCCTTTGCTCAACATCGCTGCGGTTAAATTGCACGTGGAAGGTAATTCCTGATCTCCACGGCAGCGACCATCTGCCGATTGTAGTCTCAATCAATAACGGTTCAAGGCCATTGAAATCAATCAATATTTCGTATGACCTCACACGAAATATCGATTGGAAGAGCTATGCTGCCGCGACATCCGACAACATCGAATCTACCCAAGAACTTCCTCCGGAGGAAGAGTACAGCTTTTTGACTGGCTTGATTCTCGACAGCGCGAATGAAGCTCAGACTAAGCCAGTACCCGGCGCGAACATACAAAAACGCTCTCCTAATCCGTGGTGGGACAAAGAGTGCTCAGACGTGTACGCGGAGAAGGCCGCCGCGTTTAAGACCTTCCGAGACGACGGGTTACCCGCTAGCTATCGACAATATGCGACGTTAGAAACGCGAATGAAGAGTTTGATGAAAGCCAAGAAACGTAGTTACTGGCGCCGGTTCGTTGACGGACTAACGAGAGAAACATCGATGAGCACTCTTTGGGGCACGGCCCGGCGTTTGCGAAACCGAAACAGTACTAACGAGAGTGCAGAATATTCAAACCGTTGGATATTCGATTTCGCCAAGAAGGTTTGTCCGGATTCCGCCCCGGCACAGAAGATTTACCGCGCCGCGTCTCCTCACGATAGCGCGAACGAAACACCTTTTTCGATGGTGGAGTTCTCACTTGCTCTCTTGTCGTGTAACAATAAAGCTCCGGGGCCAGACAGAATCAAATTCAACTTGTTGAAGAATCTGCCTGACTCTGCCAAGAGACGCTTGTTGAACTTATTTAATAAGTTTCTCGAGGCTAACATTGTCCCACCCGATTGGAGACAAGTGAAGGTCATCGCCATCCAAAAACCAGGAAAACCAGCCTCCGACCACAATTCGTACCGTCCGATCGCAATGCTATCCTGTATCCGGAAGTTGTTCGAGAAAATGATCCTATCCCGCCTCGACAATTGGGTCGAAACAAATGGCTTACTGTCAGATACACAATTTGGCTTTCGCAAAGGCAAAGGGACGAACGATTGTCTTGCGTTGCTCTCAACTGAAATTCAAATGGCCTATGCTAGCAAAGAGCAGATGGCATCAGTGTTCCTAGATATAAAGGGGGCTTTTGATTCAGTTTCGATCAACATTCTTTCAGAGAAGCTGCATCAGCATGGTCTTTCAGCGACTTTAAACAACTTTTTACTAAACTTGTTGTCGGAAAAGCACATGCATTTTTCGCATGGTGACTTATCGACATCACGATTTAGCTACATGGGCCTTCCCCAGGGCTCATGTCTAAGCCCCCTGTTATACAATTTCTACGTCAACGACATTGATGAATGTCTTGACAATTCCTGCACGTTAAGGCAACTTGCAGACGATGGCGTGGTGTCTGTTACGGGTCCCAAAGCTGTCGATCTACAAGGACCATTACTGAATACCTTGGACAATTTGTCTGCTTGGGCTATTAAGCTGGGTATTGAATTCTCCACGGAGAAAACTGAGCTAGTTGTATTTTCAAGGAAGCGAGAACCAGCACAACTACAGCTCCTATTAATGGGTCAAACTATCACTCAGGTCTTCACAGTAAAATATCTAGGGGTCTGGTTCGACTCGAAAGGTACTTGGGGATGCCATGTTCGGTATCTGAAACAGAAATGCCAGCAAAGGATCAACTTTCTTCGTACAATAACCGGAACATGGTGGGGTGCCCACCCAGGAGACCTAATTAGGTTGTATCAAACAACGATACTGTCGGTAATGGAATACGGATGCTTCTGCTTTCGCTCCGCCGCGAACATACATTTCATCAAACTCGAAAGAATTCAGTATCGTTGTTTGCGTATCGCCTTAGGGTGCATGCAGTCGACCCATACGATGAGTCTCGAAGTGCTGTCGGGCGTTCTCCCGTTGAAAAATCGATTTTGGGAACTCTCATATCGATTGCTCATTCGATGCGATATCACCCGGTCGTGATTGAAAATTTCGAAAGGCTTGTTGAGCTCAATTCTCAGACCCGTTTCATGTCCTTGTACTTTGACTACATGGCGCAGAATATTAACCCTTCTTCTTACAATCCCAACCGTGTGCATTTCATAAATACTTCTGAATCTACTGTTTTCTTCCACATCCATGAAAGACGAGATTAGTGGAATTCCGGACCACATACGCCCACAAGTGGTTCCAAACATTTTTTATAACAAATTCCGAGAAGTCGACTGTTCTAAGATGTTCTATACTGACGGATCAAACCTCGAAGGATCCACTGGCTTCGGTATTTTCAATCAAAAGTTCACCGCCTCCTACAAACTCAGTGACCCTGCTTCAGTTTACGCCGCAGAACTAGCTGCCATTCAGTATACCCTTGGAGTCATTGAAACATTACCCGCAGGCCATTACTTCATCGTTTCGGATAGCCTCAGTTCTATTGACGCTATTCGCTCGATGAAACATGGAAAGCACTCCTCGTATTTTTGGGGAAAATACGGGAGCTACTGAGTGCTTTATCTGACAACTCTTTCCAGATTACCTTGGTATGGGTCCCTTCTCATTGCTCCATTCCGGGCAATGAGAAGGCAGACTCCTTAGCTAAGGTGGGTGCCTTAGAAGGAGACGTTTACGAAAGACCAATTTGCTTCAGCGAATTTTTCAGTATTACTCATCAGAGAACCCTCGAAAGTTGGTAAACTTCGTGGAGCAGTGGAGAGCTGGGAAGGTGGCTACATTCGATAATCCCTAAAGTATCGACGAAACCTTGGTTCAAGGGGATGGATGTGGGTCGTGACTTCATTCGTGTGATGTCCCGACTCATGGCAAACCATTACACGCTGGATGCACATCTCCGGCGTATTGGGCTCGTGGATAGTGGTATCTGCGCTTGTGGCGACGGCTATCACGACATCGAGCACATTGTCTGGGCGTGCACCGAGTACTGTTCCGCTAGGTCTCGGCTAATGGATACCCTGTGTGCCCGAGGAAGACCAACCAACGTCCCGGTTCGAGATGTACTGGCAAGCCGCGATGTCCTCTATATGTCCCTTACATACACCTTTGTGAAAACCATCAATATACAAGTCTAACTGCCCCTTCTTATTTTCCTTATCATTCTCAGAACCCTCTTCCACCTGTATCAAAGCATCTGTATCGAATGAGCCAACAAACACGGGACCTACGGCACGAACATAACACGCTAAACTCGAAATGTAGCCGATCCACATCTGAGCCGTACTACGAAATCGTCTGGAAAACCCCCTGCCATCTTGAGGAAGACCACCCGGCGTCCCAGTACATGATTCCCCTGATGAAGGCCACCCGAGTTTGTAATCCATCCGTTGATCTCACGATGCCTGAAACTGAAATAATTTTCTCTCCCTGTCATCTTTGTCTACCCTCCCTCCCCTGACTCTTATACCCAGAAGTAACACCACTACCCCCCCCCCCCCAATTTCATCACGAAGCATTTAGCTCTTCTTGTCTCTTCTAGTTTTAACTATTATATTATATAATCTCGTTGAAAATGCCCAACTTTACTACCCACACAAATAACTATAATTACGAATCTTTACAAAATTCAATCATGCCCTCTAGTTATTCCTAGTTTTAAGTTAGTCGTAAAAAATTGTCCCCCTTAGTTAAACATTATTTGCTCCAATACTCTCACTGATAAAATTGTCAAACCATATTGCCACAAAAGCTAAATGACCCCCCTAATCTTACGAAAATAATATTATCCCCTTGTGTAGATATATAAGATAGCTATAAAATCGCATTAGTTTCATTTTAAAAAAATCAATATGTAATCCCCTAGTTTTAAGCAATTTAAAATGTAAAACAAAACAAAATTGGCACCTTTAAGCTAACGCAACGTGCCTTATCAAATAAACGATTTGAATAAAAAAAAATTAAAAATGTCTTACTCCACTATCTGGGGCTGGGTGTCATTCAAAATTTTGAAAATATCCTATGTAACGAAACTATGTAAGGTTTGTACGGTTATAACTTCGCAATTAGTTGATGGATTTCAATCATTTATACACCAATCGATTCAGAAACACCTGACTAATATAATTGCTAATTAGATTGATATACTATATAAATATTCTGTTGAAAATCGGTTGAATCAAAATTGACAAATTTCACGAAAAAAGGGGAAATGTGCATACACGAGGCGGCTATTCCGAGCAGAGCCGTCAAAAAAGAGCATTTAAGAGGTCAATCAAACAAAACAAAAGTTATAAATATATGTGCTGAATTTCCTTTTTGCCTTATCATTCGATACTTGATGGTCGACGAGTAGTGTACGGACGTACGTACCTAAACGATTCTCATAAACAAACTGCCAATAACTGCCGCTGTACTGTACGGAACAAACAGATTTTTGCGTGATTTGTTGCGAAATAATCACAACAATTGTGTAGTAGATTCTGTAGAGAATAGGATTACCGTAAGTTTTGATAGAAATGATTTTGAAAGCGCATTAATTAGCCGTGCTTTGATTGGTGGTTTACTTGTTAGCACCGCCTTTTTGACGATGAACCACATCTGAGATACGTAAAGTGAATTGTCTGAGGGAAAATGTTTTCAGTTTGCATTTGATCATTGTTGAAATCGGTTCGTTTATCGCCGGCGACCCGCTTCGTTAGTTCCTGGAAGGAACGCTCCCCGTTAGCAGCAACAAACAAAGGCACTCTCAAAATTGCCTCCATCACTAGACGTGTACAGAAGTCGCATTGTTATTGGCAAGGAAACGGTGAAATAATATTAACAACAAACGGTCCTTATTAGGACCACAAAATCGTTCTCAGAAGAATTACAAATGAAATTTCCATTTCGTGGTAAATAACTTCTCTCTTATCGGGTTAGTTATCTTCTACAATGATATCCGAAAAATGCGCGATAAAACAAATAAACTGACCAATTGGATGGAAGCAAGAAAATACCTACAAAAATTTGAATCAGAAAAGTGACATCGACGGAAAAATGCTTCGATCGTTTCTTTGGCAACTGAAGTTGCCGATTTGTTTTCCAACGCCAATTTTTTGTGCGGTGCTGTACGGAACAAACAGATTTTTGCGCGATTTTTTTGGGAAATAAATGGTGTGTAGATTTCGTAAAGGATACGAATAATATGGCTGGCTCACAAAAATGGTCGCATTTTTAATATCATCGTGGTCGTGTATTGTACACAACCCTTTAATTTTTTTTTGCTAGCAGTGTAGAGGCAAAACTGTTTTTTTCGTTTTTTTAGGATTATCAAGCTGATACCAGCTGTAAATAGTAACAATGATCGCTATTGAAAAAATCCGGTCGAAATCGGTGGTGTAAAACGGTAGTTATTGTAAAAAAAACGTAAGGGCGATACTTCAATCAACGTCGTTGCTTCAATGCTGATAGGTGGGACCGAAAAAGTAAACAATCGCTAAAGGGGCGATACTGTCATTATTAATTTAATAATTTCAAATACTTTATGAAGTTTTGGGTTTCGATCACTGAATCATGCAATCTAGTATATAAAAAACATAATAGTTCTTAAATAGGAAATAAAACCAAGTCTGGAAATATTCACTGTTGATTTTCTTTGAATGGTGTCACTGCTAGTATCGCCCTTTTCTAGAAAAAAACGTTGATTTCTTAGTTTTCAGTCGCGTTAGAAATTTGAGTAAAGTATAAACTTCAAATCGATTTAAAAAAAAAATTCGATATTTTTGGCTCAGTGCAATATATAACCCCTTTAGGAAAATTCAGTTTTTCCACCACAATGCATTGATTGAGGAATTTAGATATTTTATTAACAGAGCATTAGCAATAATTCGTTTGTATGTCTATTTTATGGGCCATTTTTTCGCATTTTGTTAGGTGGATTAAAAGCGTTTTTATTTTCACTTATTGTAAAAAAAAGACCCACGGCTCAGTTGTGCTAACGCATTGAGCCGTTACAAAAAATCTTTAGATTAAAAAAAAAGAAGATCGTCACTTATGTGCAAATGAGCGTACGTGGCTACTTGGACCCCCTATTCCACCAAACACCGTTCAGCGGCTTGCGGATACGCAGACGATTGCACACGCCACAGAAAAGAAAATGCATGATGCGCCAATCGACCTCTGTGTTTAACCAGATTAAGTTTTTGTAGCGCAATTTATTTTGAAGTAGAATACTTCTAACGTTTCAGTACAGGGGTCCCGTTTTAAAGTTATTGAGATATTTTCCCAGTTTTAAAATGAAAATAACTTCTGTTGTACTGTTCGAAATCGTTATATTTTTGCACTATCTGATCAGAAATATGTGCACGTATATTGTATTTGATTCCGTAAAATGTACGATTACTATAAATAACAAAATAACGTATTTTGTGTGAAAGTGGTAATTATCAGTGCTGATTGGTCCGAACAATTCAACCAAGCAGCGAGCGTTGCTAGGACCGCCTCTTTGCCATCCAATGAATCGCTATACACACATAAAAGTATCACATAAGAGAAAAAATTGCAATTTGAAGGAGATTATGTTGGTTTGTTGAATACTGATATAAGTTTCTGTTGATAGTTTGATACTAAGGGCAAACTGGTAAATGTGAAATGGGATTTTCATTTTACTTATTTTGTTTGCGAATTTCACTGCTCTACAAGTGAAATGCTCCATTAAAAGTAATGTTCTGGTACTACATTTGTTGTCGGTTATTATCATACGTGACAATTGCAGGGTTATTGCGAAGAAACCTTTGGTCAAGGTTTGAATATATTATTTTTATAGGACATTCGCCTGAACTCAATAATGCTGACATTCCACGCGCAAATGCCCTTCTACTGGCTTTTAACTTTTGAGTGAGTTTAACTTCCAGTGAGTTCAAACATTATTTGTTATCCGATTTGGCCTTTCATTTATTTTATTTGTGCGTGCCCTGCTTTAAAGTGGCCTATTTCTAGCAGCAAGACGAATGCCTTTTGTTCCCACCATACATATGTGTAATGGAATATTCAATAATGTGAGTAGGAAAGGTATTACTATCCACTGGAAAAATAATTACCCACTGTATACTCGGGAACAAACCTAGCAGTTGATTTTTGCCACACATGTGTCTCGGGCGGATGTTTGCAAGTTTCGAGGTAGGACCGAAATTTCATTTGCATAAACGCATCGCAAATGATGTACGTGTAGGTAATGCATATATATAAATAACAGAAATACTTGATAACTGAATTTAATGCAACCATGCAGGAGATATTTAAAAAATATCAGCATACGAGTTCTACTTCACTTCGGTTACGTTTCTCTAATAAATTTTTCAAAGATAGGACGCAAAAGGATACATATATATATATATATATATATATATATATATATATATATATATATATATATATATATATATATATATATATATATATATATATATATATATATATATATATATATATATATATATATATATATATATATATATATATATATATATATATATATATATATATATATATATATGGCATTCCACGCCAAATTTGCCACAATTTTTTTTGTGTGAATCCATTTTTTTCTCGGTTTAGTAGTCAAAAATATTCGACACGTATTTTTTTATTTCAACATAGTAGGCGAGACTTTCGAGATTTTTTGTGTTTAATTTCACCATTTGAAAAAAAAAAACCTATTTTTTTCCAACCGCTCGTACTGTTAAAACTAAACAGATACCAAAAAGATCCCAATACATGAAATGTGGTTTCGGATTAAGTATATTAATACTTACTCAACGTATTGGTTTCATGGAAAATATTGAAAAGTTTAAAACAAATCTATTTTTTTCAAACATGAACATGATTTTTTGAAGTAGAATACTTCTAACGTTTCAATATGGGGTCCCGTTTCAAAAATTTCAGTTGGGAAATTTTCCCAGGCTTGAAATGCGAATATCTTCCGTTCTACTGGACGAAATCGCAATATTTTTGCTCTATCTGATCGGAAGTTTGTGCACGTATTTCGTATTAAATTTCGGAATTACTGCGACTACTATAAATAAACCAAACCAAGGATTTTTAGAAAATCCTTCGAAAACAGCGAGGAAAATGCGCAATTTGCCAGCATATCCCACACAGAGCCGTCAAAAAGGAGCATGTAAGCGTTTCATTACATATGGGAATGTTATATATACAGGTCACGCGAGCTTGTTTTGTATCAGTGGGTGATCGCTTACCACACGAGCAACATGCTCGTCCGGACGGTACAATGAGCGGTATCATGTTTGCGTTCCAAGCGTCATCGCAAGGTTCTTCGTGATAAAATCCAGGGAATCACCAAATCTGCCATTCGGCGTCTGGCTCGTCGTGGTGGTGTAAAATGCATCTCCGATTTAATCTACGAATGCTGATGGTGTGCAGGAAAATGTCATCCGAGATGCCGTGACCTACACTGAACACGCCAAGCGCAAAACCTCAATGAATGTCGTCTATACTCTGAAGCGGCAGGGACGCACTTTGTATGGACTTGGAAGTTGAAAAGGTAGAACTCACTTGTATCATTATAAAAAAGGCCCTTTTCAGGGCCACCAAAATCATTTCAAAGAATAAGTTTGCATTTTCTGTTTCATGGACTGTTTATCCCTGGAGAGCAATTTGGGTTAAACCCTAAATTATGATTTATTTCAGTACGCAAATTGCAAATATGATCAGAAACAAACTGGAGTGAAGTGGGGAACATTTCTACTAGGTGCATTCAAAAAAGGTTTCAATTCTCAAACATTTTACCAAGGTGCCGTATTACATTACTCTCTATACCCTGAGTGTTCGATAATCTCCGTATTGGAAACACAATTTCAATTTTGTTCTTTATCAAAAATATGTGGTCGACCAACGAAGGGTGGAGCTACGAAGAACACATATTGAGGACAACACAAAAAGGACGAGCTTACATTGTGCTGTAGTCAGGTATAAAAACTCAGCATGCTGTTGCTCACGCTCAGTTCGTTTCCAGCATCAGCATGCAGCAGTTCGTTTGCAGCATCTCCCGCAAAATTCAAACCGCCGTCCGTTTGCTGTTGTCAGAAGAGTTGGCCAAGCACGCCGTCTCAGATGGCACCAAAACTGTTACCATATACACCAGCTCCAAGTAAATTTCGAACACTGCCCAAACAAAAGGCCCTTTTCAGGGCCATCAATTTATCGACAAAGAATGAAATTGAAGTTTTGTTATTACAAGCATCAGAAAGTGACTTGTCAAGAGCGTTGGATGGTAAGTGAGCCACTTGTGAACAATACCGTCGCTTTCACGTAGAATGGCACAAAATCAAAAGTTATTTGTGATTTATAGACAGTTTAGTGTAATGATTCAATTTTCAAAAATCGAACGTTTTCTAACGTTTCGATATAGGTGCTCCGTTGCAAAATTTTCGGCCAGAATGCTGCCTGTTTTTTCAAACGTGAAAATCTGCTGTTGTATTGAATGAAAACCTTCGATTTTTGCGCTGATTGGAAATAGTTGTGACTAATTCTGTAGAATGTACAATTACTGAAAATAACAGATTTTGTGAAAGCAGTGGTTGGTCCGTACAATTCGATTCCAAGCGAGCCAGACTAGTTTTCGTTGGAAGGTCCACCTCTGACAATAGAAGTAAACTATTTTATTTTGAATTCAACTACAACTTCCTTGAAAACAGCACAGCTAAAAAATTTTTGGGAAAAACGCTCAAACCTAAATTTTCCACTATAATAGAAACTGCCTGTGCCCCGCCGCACAGCATCATCAAGATTGATAGTAATTCAAGCCGAGAGGAAAGAGGTTGTAAGGCAATGGAAAACGAAAATTTCATTTATATCTTACTGGAATATAATTGACTGGTCCTGAAAAGAACTTGTTGGTTTGTGGTTTATTTTGGATCACAATTTAGGCCTGCTCGATTTCTGATAGCTGTGAATTTCTCGCAGGGCGACAGTCTCTGTTCAGTAGTGATGAGGCTTCCTAACGCCAACCGTGACTGGCGCACTTTTACACGTCCTTCGTTGCTTACTGCTTGCGGGGAGGCTTTCCTCCGGTGGACTTACGAGCGGTATGTTTGGTACGGGCCATTTATCAACAAAGAATCGAATTGAAATTTTGTTATTACAAGCATCCGAAAGTAGCTTGCCAAGAGCGTTCGATGGAAAGTTAGCTACTTGTGAACAATATCGTAGATTACACGTAGAATGACACAAAATAAAAAGTTATCATTTGTGTGTTTGTTTACAGTTTCGTGTTTACTAGGCGCATTCAAAAAAGGTTTCAATTCTCAAACATTTTACCAAGGTGCCGTATTACATTACTCTTTTTACTCTGAGTGTTCGATAACCTCCGTATTGGAAACACAATTTCAATTTTGTTCTTTATCAAAAATATGTGGTCGACCAACGAAGGGCTGGAGCTACGAAGAACAGATATTGAGGACAACACAAAAAAGGACGAGCTTACATTGTGCTGTAGTCAGGTATAAAAACTCAGCATGCTGTTGTTCACGATCAGTTCGTTTGCAGCATCAGCATGCAGCAGTTCGTTTGCAGCATCTCCCGCAAAATTCAAACCGCCGTCCGTTTGCTGCTGTCAGAAGAGTTGGCCAAGCACGCCGTCTCAGATGGCACCAAAACTGTTACCATATGCACCAGCTCCAAGTAAATTCCGAACACTGTCCAAACAAAAGGCCCTTTTCAGGGCCATCAATTTATCGACAAAGAATCGAATTGAAGTTTTGTTATTACAAGCATCAGAAAGTGGCTTGCCAAGAGCGTTGGATGGTGAGTGAGCCACTTGTGAACAATATCGCTTTCAAGTAGAATGGCACAAAATAAAAAAAGTTATTTGTGTGATTTGTAGACAGTTTAGTGTAATGATTCAATTTACAAAAATCGAACGTTTTCTAACGTTTCGATATAGGTGCTCCGTTTCAAAATTTTCGGCCAGAATGTTGCCTGTTTTCCTAAAAGTGAAAATCTGCTATTGTACTGAATGAAAACCTTCGATTTTTGCGCTGATTGGAAATAGTTGTGACTAGTTGTGTAGAATGTTAAATTACTGAAAATAACAGATTTTGTGAAAGCAGTGGTTGATCCATACAATTCGATTCCAAGCGAGCCAGACCAGTTTTCGTTGGAAGGTCCATCTCTGACAATAGAAATAAACTATTTTATTTTGAATTCAACTACAACTTCCTTGAAAACAGCACAGCTAAAAAACTTTTGGGAAAAACGTGCAAACCTAAATTTTCCACTATAATAAAAACTAGTGCCCCCGCCGCACAGCATCATCAAGATTGATAGTAATTCAAGCCGGGTGGAAAGGGGGAGGGAGGTTGTAAGGCAATGGAAAATTTCATTTATAATAATAATACTTTATAATTGGCTGGTCTTGAAAAGAACTTGGTTTGTGGTTTATTTTGGGTCACAATTTAGGCCCGCTCGATTTCTGATAGCTGTGAATTTTTCGCAGGGCGACAGTTTCTGTTCGGTAGCGATGAGGCTTCTTAACGCCAATCGTGACTGGGGCACTTTTACACGACCTTCGTTGCCAACCAGCCCGCTGTCAAGGACGACGTCTCTGTACAGTCAGCATCACTGCCAGGAAAGGCAAAACACTGATTTTGAACCGAATGATTCGAAGCTGTATTTAGTTACAAAATGTCGATTTTCTGAATGATATAATATTAAATCATCCCACAAGATGCAAAACGTCGTGTGGAATGCTTGAATATCGAGCATAGTGCCGAACATAATTCTTTGTTTGGGGCTTTATAGCTATAACGCCCCATATATGTCGGTCGCTGTCAAACACCATATGATGGTATAGGGTTGCCAGGGAGCTGTTGAAAACTGCTTGCGGGAAGCCTTTCCTCCGGTGGACTTACGAGCGGTTTGTTTGGTACAGGCCATGTAGCGAAAAATGCTGATCCGCTACTTCTCTGATGTTGGTAGTAGGACGACGGTCAAACGCTCGTTTGCGTGTCTTCATTCATAAAAGTTCAACAATATTTTCAAAGAATGTTGCAAATTGTCAACTTGATAATTCCAAAAATACCCCAAATAAACTATGAATGTGCTAAAGCCGACAAAATCCCATAGAAATTGCTTATTCCAGAGCAGAATTTACCGGTCTAAAGTGTATTCTACTTCACTCCGGTTATGTCTCTGACATTACCCACCCATCTTTTTTCTTTTTTTATTGTATAAAATAGGAAAATTATTTTTCTTGATGCTATAAAAATTTGGGAGTGGGCAACTAAATACTTACGGAGAAATGAATTTTTCAATAGCGCCTTGCGCGCGAAAAACTAACCGCCACGCGCTTCGCTCGTACTGAGACTTGGGTGTATGAAGATTTACCCACCAGCGCGTTGTGTAACTTTAGTATTTATTGCATTTAGATGTATGTTTAATTTCAGATTTATTTTGTCTTAATCATTCAAAAGTGTTGCCGGAAGAAAAGATCTTCAGTTTTAATTTGAAGTCCACTTTCGTCTCAACATTGTGAAATGATTGTGGTCCAAGTATGGCATTTTTCGAAACAATTCTGTGGATTTTTCTCTGCTCTTGCATCAGAATAAATTGGTTCGATTGGCATGTTTCCTATGTTATTGTGAGATTTGAACTTGAAACATTGCGTGACAAAGCAGCTTTCCTTGCCACATCGTACGACTCAGTTTGATCATCATTGATCATTTGTAAACTGACTCGACAAATAATGGCTTCGTCGCAAGCACCTTTTCCATGGGCTTGGGTACATTCATTATGTACGAGAAAAAAATGCAGTCACACAGAACCACACAAGCGTTCCAAGAGTAGACGTCTAACCATTTCCGCGTCGAGGAGCGCCACGGCGAATATGATAACTCTTGATAAAATTGACTGAAACAGGAAATTCAACAAATTCAATTTTTAAAATTTGGACTATCATTTACTCGATTAACATAAAAAATTATAAAATGGTTTGAATTTTGGAATATGGAATAGCCTTATAAAATCCGAAAAATCTGATATTTTTATGATAAATTCACTCACTTTTCTTAAAAATAATGAGAGAATTTTTTTATTCAGTTTTCCGTGGTTCATCGACTGGTTACACATATTATGCATCCTCATAAAAAATCAAGTCAATCCGTTGAATAATTATTATTGTTTATTTTTATTTATTTCTAATAAATAATTAATTTAATTGCAAGTGTGTTTTAGACAACGCGGTAGTGTGTAAAATCTCATACAGTCAAACCTGAGTACGAGCAAGTGCGTCAAGTAATGAAGCGTGAAAACAAAAAGACTAAAACAAAAAAGAGATGGAAGCCCTAGAAACCCCATTGTATATTAATTAGCCTTTTCTCAGAAGATAAGATTTTCAAAAACATTTTATTTGTCAATGTAATTTGTTTATTTGTTCAATACATCAACAGGCATATTAAAGCCCCAATGATGTTGACTTATATACTAGTCTAATTTCTAACAATGAACAAGGCTCTTGCAGTATTCCTTCGAACATGTAGGGGCTCTAGTTGAATTAGCTGACACCGGTTTTCATAGCGAGGTAAAAAGCGATGCTG
Organism: Topomyia yanbarensis; assembly: GCF_030247195.1. NCBI lineage: Eukaryota > Metazoa > Arthropoda > Insecta > Diptera > Culicidae > Topomyia > Topomyia yanbarensis. Next base: position 203,656,327 of record NC_080672.1, on the reverse strand, counting down.
AACGGACTGTATTCTCTCAACGCCATTATTGTAGTTTGGACTTCAAACTTCAGAGCAATATTCTAGAATTGATCGCGATAAAGAACAGTAGAGCGATTTGAGACAATAGATATCCGTAAAATTTTTGGCTATTCTGAAGATGCATCCCAGTGCTCGAGATGCTTTACCAACTGCATAGGAGACGTGCTGTTTAAACGTAAGTTGAGGATCCAGCATCACTCCCAGATCTTTAACGTGACTGACGCGTTCAATGTCTGTTTCTAGTAGACGGTAGTTAAAATAAATCGAATCTTTTTTCCGTGAAAACGATATTACCGAACACTTCTTCGGGCTAACGCACATGCGGTTCGTGTTACACCAATCAGCAAAGACATCAAGCTGCTGTTGGAGAAATCTGCAATCTTCAATTGACCGAATTAGGTGGAATATCTTGAGGTCATCTGCGAAGGACAATCGTGGAGTCTTCAGAACTAGATGTACATCATTGAAGTATAGCAGAAGCATCAACGGTCCCGGAAACCATTTCATTTTTATATATAGAAATATCCAGTAAAAGGTGCATATATGAGAAAAACACAATTACGCTAATAGGTGGATTAGAAAAATTTCAATATTCGATTTTTATGTCAAAGAACCTTACATAGAAAATAACCAACAAAATAACGCAAAAAATGAAGAAATCCGTCATGTCGTTAAGTTTAATTTTAATACCAAAGAACCTTCCACAGAAAATAACCAACAAACTAACGCAAAAATCGAAGAAATCTGTCATGTCGTTCTTGAGTTATGCGATGACACACGGAAACCATTTCATTTTTATATATAGAGATATTCAGCAAAAGGTGCATATATGAGAAAAACACAATTGCACTAATAGGTGGATCAAAAAATTTCAATATTTGATTTTTATGTGAAAGAACCTTCCACAGAAAATAACCAACAAAATAACACATAAATTGAAGAAATCCGTCATGTCGTTCTTAAGTTATGCGATGGCACACGGAAAGCATTTCATTTTTATACAGAGAGATATCCAGTAAAAGGTGCATATATGAGCAAATCACAATTGCACTAAATGGTGGATTAGAAAAAGATGGGTGGATAATGTCAGAGACATAACCGGAGTGAAGTAGAATACATTTTGAATTATTTATTTGAATATGTAGGTAAACAATGTGATTTTTCGGAAAAGGAAAGACTTCTAATTAATTCTTCATTATAATAATGGTGCTCCTGAAAAGGACCGTTTATGTTCGCTTTGGCGAATGATGCGCTGGATTCGATTCTCGTTGGATGCTGCTGACTTCTGCTCTCTATTTCCGGATTGAACTGTTGTCCATGGGTGCGATACTGACATGATTGGTGTAGCTGTAGCGTTATAAACCGTTTATGATTTCTTTCTGCATCGTATATTGAAAATGTTAAATTGCTGGATCAATTAAAGAGAGATGGCGTTTGGTCACGGGTTTCTTACAATAATATTGTAATGCGTCTATTACCTGCCTTCATCTTCAGGGCAAAACACACTAACTATATTATCTTTGTAAGTTGATTTGAACATTTGAACGGAAAACGCAAAGCACTGATCTACCTCAGACGGTTCCCGCACACATCACTAGCAGACTGAGCAATGAATCAATTGCTCAGTCTGCGTGATGTGTGCGGGGACCGTCTGAGGTAGATCAGTACGTTGCGTTTTCAGTTTAAATGCTCAAACCAACATGACAAAGATAATATTGTTAGTGCTTTTTGCCCAGAAGATGAAGGCATAGACCTTCGAAACGCAAGTGATAGACGCAATAAAATATTATTGTAATAAACCCGTGACCAGACGCCATCTCTCATTACTGATAACAAAGTGATCGTTCATCTTTCTAAAATATCAATTAAAGAAAGTATGGGCCTGTGATCAGGGCCGTCGAGAGCGGCGGCGGGCCCCAAGGCTAGTGTTACTGACGGGCCCTTCTCAACTTACTTATTTGAATCTTGATTAGAGAACTTGCTGTTGCTAAAATTTCTATGGTTACGAGTTTTTCAATTAGCGGGTTCCCGGGTACTCTTTTGCCCTGTTAAAAATGTACACAATGGTTAACAACCTTATTAGACGTATATGGAGATAATCCGTGTATTCGCACCACGTTTGTGTCATCGCCTTTATATATACAGAGGTACTGACTTCATGTTGCCACATTCAATGATATATTTAATTTTGCGCAATAAGCGCTTCTACTTGATTATGAAGAGTTCGGTTCGAAAAGCCGAAGGCGGCGGTCACGCTTTCATTTGGCTCCGCGCGTTGTTGTGCTTTATTGTTTTTCTCTGGGTGATATGTCGTGAAAGTTGCTTAAGAATTTTGGTGCAATGGTGAAAAATACTCGCTAGTGTTCAAGCGGTTGGCGGTTTTCTGGTTTTCCATGAGCCAGGAGGGAATATGAATGATAAACAGATAAGAACTTGTTTGCTTCTGCTGTATTGAGTGTCAAGCGATATGGATGAAATTGTGTGTGTGCAATCGGCCAGAAGTGGTTGGCTCTTTTCGTACAAAGTAGAGATTCCGATATATCGATGATATCATGTGTGTGTGACGGAGTGAGCTTGTGTTCGCGGGATTAGGGTACAATCCACGCAATGTGTTGTTTTTTGAAGACCGAGCGGAGTGTAAACGGCACGTCATCATTTTATCAAATTAGTCAGAAAATGTTTTTCACATCAAAGCACTCCGTGCCGTGGAAATTGGGAGCTAGTCAATGGGAACTGTGCTTGAACGTTCTGAGTTCCATTGGCATGCTTCTCCGGTGATGATGAACGGGCTGGTAGTGTGAGTGATGCCGAACTAAAATATCGGCGTTTGGCCTTTCGGGCATTACGATTTCCTCATTACTGGCGCGAGGAGGCATGGAGAGGACCATAAAGGCGGACTGCGGTGAGAGAATTCCAGTTGGAATATTTTTTATTTAAATTGTCAAGCATGGCTTGCTTGGACTATAATATATATTTTTTGTGTGTTGTTTTTTTTCCTTACTCATGCCTACGTCGTGTATATACAGGAGGAAGTGTGGCCAATTAGTATGTTTTCTAACTGTTTCATTTTTTGTGTTAGGTATGTCTGCTGGTATCAGTAGTATATTGTGACGGGTCCGTATACCTTTAACTATCTGGTTTCTACCATACATTGCGTCAATTTAATTTTTTATTACAATATAATTATATGCTTTAATAGTGAAGAATAAGTGGTACTATTCATATATTGTGCGGTAGTTTACGCAAATATACCTAGCATCCCTGCCGCGAAACAAGGTTCAAAAGGAGAAGTGAACAGGGACATGGGAACAGTTTAAGTTTTCATGCAATTCACCTACACGAAGACATCAACCAGATTGGACAGATGGCGTGTATTCTACCTGTATTTATCTTCGGCTTCGTCTACTGTGAATTTTGTGCATTAAGGTTGGACAGAGAATGCGCGGGATTTGCAGGCGGGGGAGGCGGTTTTTTCCGCACCGTGTGTCGGATCTTCATAGAGATCAGTCAGCGTATGTAGAATGTTGTTACAGTACTGCTGATTGATTTTTGTGAGGATCTGACATGCGGTGTGGAGGGGAACTGCTTTTTTCGTTTGCGAGTTTCGCCCTTTCACTGTCCAACCTTAAGCGTGTTCAGTTTATCCACTTATTCAGAGCATAATTGGTGTGTGTGCTTGAGAGAGCACTGGTGGATAGGATACGATGGTGGAGGAAGGGTGTGCGGGCTCGGCGAGTTTGAGTTCCTCATTGTGCACTGAGAGACTCAAATAAGGAGTGTATGCGTTTTCTGTGTCCAACTCCTATCTTCTGTTATATAGTTTTTTTGTATTTTGCGGCGGATTCCGCGGTAGCGAGTTTTGGGTCTGGATGGATCATGCGGGTTTGTAGCGAGGATGTTGTAGCGGAGGAGCGAAGGTAGTCGAATTAGAAATATGATGTAGCTTGTACACAAACTTCTAATTTTTTATATATCCATATCATAATATAACTTATTTTATTTTAATATACAGTAATGTTTCGATTATATGAAAACTACCAACGGACAACTTCGCTTCGCGTACGCTAATTTTGCTTTGGTCTAGCAAACTCGTGACTCGTGATTCGCGACGTTTGTGCTTAATCTACTGATAACCCTGTGAATAGCCGAATATCAACCGAAAGAGAATCACCCAGAGTAATGTCGCTGCACTTCTTACCTCTACGCCGGTCGGTGATTGAAAGAGAAGAGGACACGCTTCCTACCTGAATCAACTTGTCGCAGTGATGCCAACCGTAGCGCTCACGATGAGTGTCAGTTCACAGGGTCACCAGCTGAATGTACGATTCGATATACACTGAGAAATAAGAGCTCTTTCGAACCCACACATCTACCTTCTCCTCAAAAAAAAAAAAACTTTCCTCTGTAAGTGAATAAGCTCGAATACTTCATTTACACAGGAAACTTGCTCCATTTGTTTGGCATTTTCCTCGAACCTAAATAATCGTGTATGCCTGTACGAATAATTCACCTTGCCATTATACCCCTCGCTGATGATTAGATCTTTTATTTGGAACAGCTCTATCGGAATTTTGCTGCAAAGCTCTATTACTTACTGCGACATCTACATACTAATGGCACAAGGCAGAGAGGATATTCATCAGGGAAGCCAGATATATTTTTTCGATGTCTTTACACATCTGATTAAAAAAAATGGCTTTGGCTTTAAGGACCAAAATCTCGGCATCATTGTTGCGTTTGAGTAAGAGTTCTGCCAGAAACCAACCAGATTTCCTGAGACACTAAATGGGTGTCTTCAAAATGTAAAGAATGTCTACTTGTTATTTCACATGTCTTTACATATGGCATCCCCGCACATATTTTTCGTAACTGTGGTGGAATCATTTGATTTGAAAACACACAAACCAATGACGAATAATGGACTTGGAGAGTGATAGATTTAATTTGGGAGCAATGATGGTATTTTTGTTGTTGTCAGACTTGAATTAAATATTGGGAAACTTCGCGAATGAGTGAACGGTGCTTCTGGGGTGATGTTCATAATCGACTTAGTATTGTGATTATCACTGGAAATTAGCAAAAATAGCGAAAAGACAAGATCGCGACAAGATTGCGAAACCGCCATTTTTAAGATTTAACCTTTTCAATTCTGCAATGTTACAAAAATATAATTTGAATTGATTCCGTCGCATGCTAATCTTCGGTGAAAAGCACAATAATTGTTTGAATATGGCATATTTAATCAATCAATAAAGGCATGTCAAATTTATTTTGAATGATAATTTGATCTCATTTTTAGGGAACTTTACGCTCTACGAGGTACATCTTGAATCTTAATCTTGAAAATGCTTTCCTTTCAGTTTTTTCATAAGCAATTGCTAACATTTACAAAAAAAAATACTAGAATTGCATAAACCCTTAAAATTTTCTACCAATACGACAGTTTCTATGCAAATTAATATCGCAATGCATGCCGCGCCCTCTGTGTGTGTGTTCTGTGCAAAAAAACGCCAATGAAAGAGAATAAAGTAAATAAAGTGACAAAGCGGCTGTCAACAAATTTGGTTATACATTTTTATTTGAAATTTGTTGTACACAAGTGCCTTATCCTTTTGATTTGAGCAGCGCCTGAGTTTTTTTAAGTATTACTCGTCTTTTACAGTCCGGATGAAGTCGTTCAGGAAGACAGGTATTTTTCTGTCACGATTCGGTCGTTTTGTAAAAGCTGTAGGTGTAGTATCAGTGTTCGAAATATCGGTGCTCACAGATGACTTTTGCTTTTGTATGTTTCGCCACGGGCCAATCTTTTTAGTCTGTGAGACATGTCGCTTTGCTATTTTGCCACTACCGTCATTGAGGACAAGACTTCCATTTCGTTCTTCAATTACTGTGTATCTTGTTGGTGAGAAACGATGATCGCCTTTCAAACGGTTTTGGCGTTCAATCACCACTTCATCCCCCGGTTTAACTCTACACTTTTGTGCGCCCCGTCTTGCATCTTCTCGCAGCTTTCCTGCTAGCTTTATCTCACGATCACGGCGTTCTAATTCGTGTTCATCAAAACTGGACTTATCATGGGTAAGTAAGGGTAACCCTCGCTTGATCTTACGACCATACATTACTTCCTCGGGTGGTATGTTAGTCACGCTGTGTTCAGCAGCGTTGTGTGCGTTAACTGCACTTTGTAGCTCCTCGATATAGTTGGTGTTATTCGCAGTTGCAGTGGCCATAGCTTTATTTACCAATTTCATACAGCTTTCGGCTAACCCGTTCTGCTGCGGGAAAAGAGGGGTCGAAAAGGAAAGCCTTATATCTCGATGTTTACAATATTCTGCAAAATCTGCGCTACTGAACGGTGGTCCATTGTCTGTCCTTATAGTTTTTGGATATCCTTCCTTTTCGAATACACCATCAAGAACTTTCTGTACACATTCAAATTTCGTAGATTTCACAGGCCGTGCCATGATGAACCTCGATCTATAGTCGACTATAACAAGGATTAAAACACCTCCAAACTTTGCATAAGGACCATTAAAATCTAATGCTATTGATTCCCAGGCCGTCTTTGGAGCAAATATTCGCTCCATTGGTGTAGGCTTCTCTGGTCTCCCGCTAATGCAGCATGTTCTACAAGATTCCACCCATTTCGATATATCGCCAGGCATACCGGGCCACCAAACACGCTGCCGCATGATGCTTTTCATCTTCGCAACCGATGGATGCCCCTCGTGTGCTACTTCTAGAGCTCGAACTTGGAGTGCTCTAGGTACTATGGCGCATCCAGTCTTAACGATAATTCCATTTTGGACAGTCAAATCTTTCTTTACCGCATGATATTTCTGCAGGTCTTTGGGCCAAACGCCTGATTCAAGTGCACTGATTACTTGTAATAATGTTTCATCCTCTTCGGTAGCGCATTTGATGTCAGTTTCCGTTAGGAATTCAACAGCATTCGCTTCTAGTACTGCTATCTCCCAAGGACTAGCTTCTTCGTCAAAGGGCGCATCTTCCTCGAGGTAGAGTCGCGATGATGAATCCGCAATGTTATCTATTCCACGGATATATTCGACGTTGTAGTTATACGGGCTCAACCTCAGTGCCCATCCATCGGCACGTGTTAGTGCTCTTTTCGACTCTTCTCGTGACCGGTTTAAAATAAAAGTGACCCCCTGGGCGTCGGTACGAAGCGTGAAGTGTCTACCGAGTAGGAAGTATGAAAAATGTTCCACTGCCCATACCGCGCCTAAGGCTTCTCTTTGATTTTGTGGGTACCTCTTCTCTGTAGGGGTAAGGGACTTGGAGGCAAAACTTATAATCCTCCGCGTTTGCTTTGTACTCTCTTGTACCAACACAGCACCTAAAGCTACTGGGGAGGCATCAGTGTATAGGATCGTTTTATCACTTTCGGTAAAAAAACCCAAAGAAAGCGTGCTGTCTATGATTCGCTGCTTAATTAACATAAACGCTTCCTTTTGTTCCGGTCCCCATAACCATGTCTTTGATGTAGTCGTGGCCCATAAGGGGTTCGAGATCTTCGCAAAATTCTCAAGATATGGACTGAGAAATGATGCCAGTCCTAGAAAGCTGCGAAGCTCTGACAGAGTAGTCGGCTCTCTAAAAGTGCGTACGCTTTTGATCTTTTCGTGGTCTATGTGGAAACCTTCAGCATCAAGTTCATGGCCCAAAAACTTGATCCTAGTTTGGTCGAATTCGCACTTAGTAGTATTTAACGTCAAATTGTTTTCCTTCAGAATCTGCAACACCGTGGTAACAGTTGCTCGTAAAGCTTCTAGCGTTTCAGCGAAGATGAGAATGTCGTCGATGAATACTATTATGTTATCGACATCTTTCAGGATCCGAACCATCTCACGCTGAAAGATCTCTGGCGCGCAATTTACACCGAACATGAGACGGGTGAATCTATACATGCCGTCCTCGGCCAAAAAGGTAGTCAAATCTCGGGACTCTTCAGATAGCTCAAGGTGATAGAAAGCATTACTTAAGTCAAGTTTCGAAAAATACCTAGCACCGTGAAGTTTTACCCTCATTTCGTCGAGCAATGGGAGTCTATAATATTCCCGATTGATGGCACGGTTAGGGGCACGCATATTGACTACAAGCCTGAAATCGTTGTTGCCCTTGGCCACTGCGGACATACCACTAATCCAATTCGGAGCGGATGTGGCCTTTTCTATTATACCCCGTCTTTCCATTTCCTGTAATCTCTGTCGTGCAGCTTCCCTATAATGAACAGGTCGTGGTTTCAAGGGAGAAAAAAAAATCTATTAAACTATTTGACTTAAACGCGATAACGTGATTTTTATTTTTTTTCTTTTAAAACGCAGTATGAATGGGTTTTCAAACTCACCGGTATGCAGCTGGTACATTATAATAAGCGCTTTTAGTTGGTGGAACATCTTTGTTAACACTGAACTTCACCTTCACCCCTGGCATTATCGGAAAAATTCCGTCATCTTCGCAGTGGTTAATATCCTTTTTAATGTGTAGCAACCCCATGTCGCTGGCCGTAGACCGTCCAAGGAGAGATCTTGCCCCCCTGGTAACGACGTGAAATACTGCAAAATTCGTGGATTCTGATAAGCTTGACGATGCTATAATGCTTGCTTTGAAGGTGCAATCGATGGTCATTGGTTCACGTGTTCCATAAGCATGCAGTCTACTACTCGATTTACCACTTATCATTTCGAGCGTTGCTATGCCTAATTCGGACTCTCGTTCCAAATGCTCCCAATCTCTCCCACCAATAACATTTACATCTGCACCAGAATCGATTAAAAAGCGTATGGGACTGGACGACCCCACCGAACAGTTAACCAATACATCCTCTAAGGAGAGAGCATTGGCTTCCTATGGGAAATGAGAATGGGTATTATGATTGAGGTAAGAAGAAAAATATAACCTACATCCGTTTCATTTTGTTTAATATCTATTTTTAATTATTTTAATCATGGATTAATCATTCATTACCTGCTTGTTTTCGTACGTATCTTCACCTGAGAATGTGGACCTTTCAATGGGTTTGTCGTTTCGCTCATTCTGCATGGAATTTACTTGCTTCTGTCGGCAGGCTGCTACAAAATGTCCGCGCTTGCCGCATCGGTTGCAATTACGGCTTAACGCTGGACATTGCCCGTTGCGGTGGCTGAGCAGGTAGCACCGCGTACATCGGGGGCGCTGTACTCGATACCGTTGATTTAATTCGTGACTTTGTTGTCGCTTGATTGGTGACTCGTCGATACGGTTACTCGCATTCGGGCGCTTGCGATTGCTTCGGTCGTATGATGAATATAGATTTCCCCTTCTGACTTCGAATATGTTTGGGCCTTCCTGTTGACGTGTTTCGGCTTCGAATGCCTCATCCCTCGTTGCTGACTGTACGATAAAGTTCGTTTCGTAACCGTAGGTTCGTGCTTGCTTAACCAGTTCCCGGTTTCTTAATCCACTTAGCAATTGCGCTCGTACAAATCGATCTTCGTCGTCTACGCTATAGTTGCACGAACGTACTTTACACATTAACCGCGCGTGGAAAGTGACTGCTGCTTCCCCGTTTTCTTGCTTCATCCTTGAAAAAGCCTCGTGCTCGGCTGCGGTATCGGTCATCGAGCGAAAATAATTTTTGATGTTTGTGACGAAAGTCTTATAACACTCCGGGTTAGTCAAACTTGGACGAAGCTTAGCGGCTTTAATAATTTCCTGCAGCTCGTTACCCATAGAGAGGAATAACAACTGTGTTCTTTTAGCAGGGTCACTTACGTTGCTAAGAGAAGCGGCTATTTCGAAGTTCTCGATGTATCGATTCCACTCCTCCCACATTTTGTTGGCGGCAATGCCAGTCGGGAACGGTTTTATGTGGTCCCAGCGGATACTGGAGGAGTTACTTCCGCTGACGTTTGCGCACGAGCTTACATTATTCCAACTGTTGTCGGCATTATCGTTCGTCGTTGGTCTGGGGTTGGGTTGGAAACGACTCAAAGCTTCGTTTATACCCGAAATCATTTGTTCCATCCGTTCGATCCGTTCGGTATTGCTTGCGTGTTGCACTGCATCATGACTCAGATGTTTTATTGAGTCGGCTTCAGGAATCAAACGAACGTTTGACGTAGAGTTCGATGGATTGTCGTAAGAACTGGATGTTATATTATTCGGGTCTGGGATATCTTCAACGTCGCCGACATCGATGTCGGAACCATCGCACTCACTATCGGAATGGCTACCACTGGTACTGCCACTGCTGGAAGCGTTCGAAGTAACTGGAAGCGTCACCTCATTGCTGGGTTGGTCTACTACTTCTTCCGCGATCGAGTTATCGTCTACACAGGCCGAAATACCGGCCAATCGGACATATTTTCCATCGTTCGCCATTCTACCAACTCTGTTAGCTCTGTATGCTTACTGTTAGTATATCGTTATCTGTAATAATAATCATTACAAACATCTTAGTTATTTTTCATAAATGATTCTGTATTGTAAGGACTGGTAAAATATATAAAACAATTTCGTAATTTTGTTTGGCTCTGTGCCAGATATAGCCTGTGCATTCATTATTAATTTATTTAATATGCGCGATCTTGTCGATCCGCCATGATCCTTTTTCCTTTGCGCGATCTTCGTGATCCGCTTTTTTTAATGCGCGACACATATCCGCTTCTTCCTAGTGCGGCTATCTGGCTCGCCCTCTTAAGTGCGCGACCTTGCCGGTCCGCTTATTCAATATAGCTTTGCATTTCTTTGTATCTGCGCGACCTTCCTGGTCCGCTCTGCTATGCGCGATTCTATCAATCCACTTTCCAAATCATTTTAATTTTAGGATCCGCACGAAAACGTGGCATCCGCCATCTTTTTTTTTTTTTTTGCGAAATGATTGGTTGTGGTTTCTATTGGACAACTTTTTTTTCTTTTTTTTTCTTCTGGGTGATTCTCTTTCGTAACCGATATTGTTTTTTTAATAATGAGGCACAGGTTCTGATTTTGTGTTGCGGTAAACTATTTTGCAACACCTGGCAAAGGATCGCCATTGTGAATAGCCGAATATCAACCGAAAGAGAATCACCCAGAGTAATGTCGCTGCACTTCTTACCTCTACGCCGGTCGGTGATTGAAAGAGAAGAGGACACGCTTCCTACCTGAATCAACTTGTCGCAGTGATGCCAACTGTAGCGCTCACGATGAGTGTCAGTTCACAGGGTCACCAGCTGAATGTACGATTCGATATACACTGAGAAATAAGAGCTCTTTCGAACCCACACAAACCCTTTTTGCCTTTCTCATATAGAAAGGTTATGCAATCACTCTGAAAAACGTCAACCTAATCCCGGCCCGGAGGGCCGGGTGTCATATCCCATTCGACTCAGTTCGTCGAGATCGGAAAAAGTCTGTATGTGTGTGTGTATGTATGTATGTGTGTGTGTATGTGTGTGTGTGTGTGTGTGTATGTGCGTATGTGTCAAATAATGTCACTCATTTTTCTCAGAGATGGCTGGACCGATTTGCCCAAACTTAGTCTCAAATGAAAGGTGCAACCTTCCCATCGGCTGCTATTGAATTTTGGATCGATCGGAATTCTGGTTCCGGAATTACGGGTTTCAGAGTACGGCCACACAGAAATTTCTCATATAAACTATAGGAAAAATTAAAAATAGAATTTTTATTTTTGATGCTAAATGTGTTCAAGGTGCATGAAACGTCGAGATTTGATGCAAACTCGAAAAAAAAATTTGACTACGATTCACTTTTTTGGATTTTGGCACATTTTTGCCTTTCTCATATAGAAAGGTTATGCAATCACTCTGAAAAACGTCAACCTAATCCCGGCCCGGAGGGCCGGGTGTCATATCCCATTCGACTCAGTTCGTCGAGATCGGAAAAAGTCTGTATGTGTGTGTGTATGTATGTATGTGTGTGTGTATGTGTGTGTGTGTGTATGTATGTGCGTATGTGTCAAATAATGTCACTCATTTTTCTCAGAGATGGCTGGACCGATTTGCCCAAACTTAGTCTCAAATGAAAGGTGCAACCTTCCCATCGGCTGCTATTGAATTTTGGATCGATCGGAATTCTGGTTCCGGAATTACGGGTTTCAGAGTACGGCCACACAGAAATTTCTCATATAAACTATAGGAAAAATTAAAAATAGAATTTTTATTTTTGATGCTAGATGTGTTCAAGGTGCATGAAACGTCGAGATATGATGCAAACTCGAAAAAAAAATTTGACTACGATTCACTTTTTTGGATTTTGGCACATTTTTGCCTTTCTCATATAGAAAGGTTATGCAATCACTCTGAAAAACGTCAACCTAATCCCGGCCAAATTTTTTTTTCGACTCGTTTAGGGTTTCTGGATTTTAACAGAGGCGTAGTTGATGGTTTACGGAGAGGGGTTACACCCCCCCCCCTCTACTGTTCGCGCCCCTCCTTTAAAAATCTCCTTAAATCACCCCTCAGACCACCACCCCATCCAGCCCTCATACCCCTCCCTTTCAACCCCGTCATCTTTAAACCACCACTGTATCACAAAGCATAATAATTTAAGCTGGGGAGTCGTTCGTTCATGGGACTTTCGCCCTCTTCACATACCCAGCCCCGCATGACAAAATGAGTTAGCAAGCAGATAACATTGATCTAATGCTGATTAGGCTAATGGAGTATGATATTTTTTTGTTTCAAGTGTTTCACCGTCGACACGTAGCTCATCAAGTTCGTGGCTGGCATGCCATTGTGTATAAGTGCAAAGTGTACTAAGAATGTAATGGACATTTCCACAATTATGTTGAACATAAAAAGCCTCCGTGCCATAGTTTAGAGAAATGAGAAAGGCACAATTGCACCGCTAGGTGGATTAAAACAGGTTTTTAATAACATTGAGATCGACAGAGAGTTTTACCCGCTACCAAAGAATACACCCCGCGTCAGGTGAAAGTGATTTTAAACGCTTTGCTGCGATCTCTTCGAGTATAATATTTTGATTAGATCCCCAGCCTGTTTTCCACATCGACGGTGGAGTGGAGTGGAAATTCACTTGACTTCACTTGCTCGGAAAGATGTGCAACTCGACCAGGTTAAAATGCAGCTTCAGTGCACCTTTTAGCTCGTTCACAGTCCTGATATCATCCTGGTCGATACACATAATCACTGTATACGGGCTTAAGGCTTTAGCTTCTGCCGTTTCACCCCGTGATGTGGTAATAATCTCTTGTATAGTTGAGCTGTTAATCGTGGGGTCCTCCTTCAACTCGAGTATATGTATGTAATTGTGTATATGTGTGTATGTATGTATACATGTATGAACAATGCGTATATGTATGTAGGTAATTGTATATGTATGTGTGTATGAATGCATGTGTATATTTTTATGTATACATGTGTGTGTGTCTATGTATGTATATATGTGTATGTGTATATGTGTGTATATGTACATATAAATGTTCAAAGAATGGTTGCATTATACACGGGATTGTTTTGTAGTGCACACATATAATTTATTAATGTGAAAAACTGATACTTCTGGATAGAAGTCAGATCTTCCTCCAATTACAGGTCCTTGGAGATCTCCAATGGAACAACTTACACAAGTCCAACAGTCAGTGACACCAGACTAAGAGAAACGGAAGCGCTGAGGAAAACACGGAGTCCATCGGTTCTTTTTTTATTATTTCCCCTTTTCTTTCTTAAATAAGCAGGAATTCAAGAAATGTGGATGAGAGTCAAAGGAGACATACATGGGAGATAGGAATGAAGGTAGAAAACTGCAAAAATGGTAAGTTTTCTAGTACACATGTGTTATGTTATATATATATATATATATATATATATATATATATATATATATATATATATATATATATATATATATATATATATATATATATATATATATATATATATATATATATATATATATATATATATATATATATATATATATATATATATATATATATATATATATATATATATACAAATTGAACCAATATACTAAATACGTGTCGGATTCCTGATTAAATGGAATCGAAAGTTTTACTGTAATGTTATAATCCAATTGATATAAACATTACAGTAAGGCGGGGCTAGTTGATGGAACGATGACCTCGGAACATGTCTGGCACTGTACACGAAATGGGTCATCGGAAAGTCAATTGAGCTAACACCTTCCTAAATCCGTGAACCAAGTTATTTGCATGAATGGTTAAATACATGCAAACATCTTTTTTCTGTAAATCACTACCAGCTAGTGGGAGATAGGAAGGTTAACACACACACACACACATAAGCGCTTCTACTTGATTATTAGTCTGAAAAATAATCAGTACACTATGTCCAACTATGAAATTGTAAGGTATAGACATTGATCATCTTTACCTCCATTTGCAAATTTGATATTTTTAACTTCTCCAACAGGTGATTTTAAGGGACACCTCGAAAAGTAAACAGGAATACAGTTTGACCACAGTACGGCCATTTTCCGCTTTGATCGTCATTCATTTTTATTCACGTTCGACACAGTAGGTTGAAGTAGGGGAGGCTGGGGCTAGTTGGCGAGGTTTTTTGGTTTCAATTTTTATCGCCGATTTTTTTAAAGTGTTTGATGCATTGTCTCCATTTTTAGAGACAAAAATATGTGACGCGGGAAACCCGCTAACCCCGGCCCGGGGTAAGTTGGCGGTATGTGGGTATACGCCAAAAACTAAGCAATCAAATGGAGATTCAATTACTTCAAGGGTCCTTTTGGAACGTGCTGAATGTCTTTTCGAGAAAACTGTATATTAACCGACATTTGCTATTATATTTCAGTTTCAATACCCCGGAATTTTGACTTTGACGCGTACTCCCTATACAAAAGAAAATTTTCGAAATTTTTTATGCAATTGGCCGGAATAAATGTCTCCTACATTGGCGAGATACACAAGAAAAAGATTTTCTTACTTTGGAGTGAATTCCAGAAATAAAAATATTTCATGATTTTATTGCACTGTAAATAGTACCGCCAACTTATCCCACGTGCAGCACCGCCAACTTGCCTCAACCGCATATTTTATTAAAAATTATTTAAAAATTACTTTTGTTTGTGGATAGATGTAATATCTATACGGATGCTCTTTTCACGCGCTATCGAAAAATATAATCATTCGGGAAATAGATTTAAAATCACTCTAAATAACGCAAAGCATTTAAAATTTAGAACATTTACGTGGTATACTCGAAAACACAATATCACCCACAACTTCCACCAAACAAATCGTTTTGCAACAAAAACACATTGGATAACGGGTTTTACCTAACTTGAGGTACACAAGAAGAGCCAGCGCTATATGCCTAATTGAAACAGAGAAAAAGAGATTCCGCCAACTTACCTCAACCGCCAACTAGCCCCGGGCTCCCCTACGATATTTTGCTTCTGTGGTTTAGACAAAATGATACACGGGTAGATTTATCTGTTGGTAGCGGTAGAGCAGTTTTTAGCTTTTGTTGTTAGCAAGAATAAGGTAGCAAATTCAGCTCGTAATTCTCGTTTAACCCTACAACGGTTTCGTAACTTTTTCTATACGTAAACGGTTTTGTGGGGTACATTCGTACCCCAGAATTAAAACCGCTCTAATATGCCTAGTTTTTATTGAATTTATAATTAAATTAGATAGTTTTATTCAAAAATAATCCAATCAAAGCAGCCTTTTCAAAAATAATCGTGCTTTGCAAATTTTTTATGCACATTTTCATTTTTATACAATTTGTCCTAAAAATACGTCAACATCCCTTTTTAACCTTAATATTGCTATAACTTCGGAAGCTTCTAACCGATTTTTACTATCTATACGGCGTTGTAAATATTATTAAATTGCCTTTTGAACAAATAGTAAATAATTCAAAAACCGACCAAAAAGTGCATTTATTCCGATGCTTGTTTGAACACCAAATACAAATACAATACAAATAGTAAATATACAGCAATATGCAGTAACGAAGTTAAAATAGGCGATGAAGGATCAGACCAGTGCATTGTATGTTCCAGAACTTGGGCTACAGAAGATGAGGAATTGAGTGGTGCGTAGCAGTGGTGCAAATTTTCATTTTCAAATGCCAAATTTCAGCTCAATCAAACCCAAGCATGATTCAAATTCAAAGCCTCCCTTAATCATTCACTTTCAAGTTGGCGGGATTTTCATAACCAAACCGTACATCGTCATTTCAAATTGATGCATTTTCATTCACCAACCAAAGTTGTAATCTGCTCTGTAGAGGCCAGTTTAGGTTAAATGTTGACATATTTTGCGTTTTAAAGCTTACATGCACAGTAAGAAGTATGTCTAGAGTAGTTTTGCTTGAAAAATCTAGTCAATATCCCAGAACAGAGATATTCACAGGGTCAATGAAATCGAAAATGAATGGAAAATGATTGAGCAGCTCGGCTGTTTGAATGAATGATGCAAACGAAAAACGGCGCATTGAACATAGTAGGGCTTGATTTGAGATTTGTTCTTCCTTCAAGTTCAAAACAACCTGATGAAAATTTGCAGCTCTGGTGCGTAGTACATATTATATACAAATCATATTTTGACATCAAAACCAAAAAATACGATTACGATCCAAGCGCCTTTTCTAGTTACTTTGCTATAGTAGCATTATTAAATAAAATAACAGATTTAATTGTTCAGCAGTGTTGAAGCCTATACAATTTCACGCAAGTTACTATGTATCGATATTTTGCTTATAAAAAAGATATAATAAATTTTCCGAATTATATACACATGATAAAACACTAACGTAAACGGTTTTGTGGGGTACATTTGTACCCCAGACAAATTTTAAGCAGGCACTGTTAGGTTATTTAAGTGAAACAAATAGGTTGCACCAGCTTTAATGGAAGTTTAATAATCAAATTGATTTATGATAAAGTTTGCTTGCAGTTAAAATAAACCGTAACGGAATAACAGGGATTGCAAATAGCTCTGGGGTACAAATGTACCCCACAAAACCGTTGTAGGATTAAAAATATAGAACAACCGAGAAAATTTTCTAATCATAGCTTTTATGAAGGTTTTTTTGGAAAGGAATGTGACGTTTTAATGTAGAAGTCGGTTTTAATACGCTGTTGGAATATGCAGTAATAGACAAAAAATGACACAGAACGCAGTAATAAGGAATTAAACGCAAATAAAACAACTGCGAGTACAGCGGGCAAACGACTGCTAGTACTGGTGATTGAATTGAACTGATTTGATTTCCTTATTTGGCACATAGCAATTGGCTTCTTATGGATATCACAAACATCTCTAGCGACGCCCAAAATTAGTGTTCCATCTTAACACAAAGCATTTTTGGCGAAAAATTATTTTAACGTGCTATAAAAATACAAATATACAAATAAAAATTTATTTCAATTACCGGTTAATTAAGGTCAGTCTACCTTCTCATCCCTCCCGGAGTCCAAGCTAAAATCGTTCCGCCATAGATCCCCGGCAAAAACTAGCCCCACTGTGGATAAATTGTGTTGCTATTGTTTTTTTTGGAAATGTTCTTTGAGACCAGCTATTCGAGAAGTGAAACAATTACTAAAAGTGAAAAAGGTGCTCAATGTGGCAGGAGCTAATATCCTACAATTGCACAATATAAAACAATAATCACAGTCATTCGTTACGCGAAACAACATACAACACGCCAACGAATGCGGCAACGTTAACTAAAGCATCCCCGTATATATAGACAACGGCTCTAAACAGGTGCGCTTACACGATTTATCTCTGCCCACTCCTGACATGGCGATAAAAAAAAGTTTATATCAAGGTACGGAGAAATGGATTTAATAACATTGAGGAACATTTTCCAGGGTAATTCTAATCCTTTTCCTGTGGTGAGAATGCTTGTGAACAAACTAATTCCTTTTTACAAAACCATTTTATGCATATTAACCGAACATGGAACATCTCATCAGACAACACCGGTTATGCACCCAGGGCAGATTCCTATGCGCAAATTCTCCAAAAAACACTGCACCACCTAAAACATTGTACAGAAGTAGCTAAGAAAAGTCCGCCTACTATAACCGCTAACAGCACATCGTTATCTTATGCCAAACCACAAAAAGCTTCAAAACCAAGATTTACAGAAACAAATATTCACTCAATAAAATACTCCCAGTGTCTGCAATCCAACAACCGGTACCACCAGTAAAGAAACGAACGCAGAAGAGGACGGATACGTCCGTGTACTTGCATTTCTGTTTGGCGCTGTTCTCTTCGAAAATACATTGAATTGGCTTCTGAACGTTTTGTAAAGTATTCTGCCAATTCAAACAAAAAACTCGGTTTTGTTGACCTAGTACATAAAGTAGACAACTCCTCTAAGAACGTTTGTTTTAACAAATGTTAAATATATCGTCGGTTGTCACGGTAAAGATGGACACGTCTATCGATACCAGGACCAGGGATGTTATGCACCTCAGAGAAAATAAAGAGAAAAAAACAAACGCTCTTTGCACTTTTCGTGCGAACCACCGCTCTTCTCTTTCACAATAAACCTCTTCACTCCGATGCGTGTTGCTCCCACACGTGTATTGTACTCCATGGCTGCACGCCACAAAGAGTAGAAATAAAGAGGCTCTTTAGTGTGTATCATGGTCCCACGCGCACGTAAGTAGAGAAGGCAACCAAAAAACATTTTTGAAACGTTCTTCCGGTCAAACTTTATCTGAATTGTAGTTTGATTCGCCTTCTTACCTGCTTTCCAGTGAAGGGAGGCACAAAAAAGTGACTTCAAGGTGACTCTTTGAACGAAATTGTGCAGCTTTTGGTGCACAGATCTTACTCTTTCAAGTGTCTCTTTGTGCGGTCGTTCTGCACATCGCAGTGTTTTTGTGCTGCTCTATTTTCAATCGGCGTATTTCGCTCTTTGTGGCTCATTGTGTGAGCAAATAACAAGCCTGACCAGGACACATGTTAGTGAACTCGGGTGATTCGTAGTTATACTGCCTAAGCTCGACCCTCATTAACAGAAGACAAAGATTAAGCCCGTACGATATCAAGCCTGTTCTAGTGACCCTGCCACTTCTAGTTTTCCGATCTGTTTACTTCACATCCTTGCTCTCACTTGAGTACTATGGCTCTAATTTTCATAAATTTCCCTACCCAGTAATCTCTAGCTAATTGAATGTCGTTAAAATGTAAAAAAGAAAATGTGACTAACATAGTCGAAATAAAAAAGGAAAAAAGTTAGATATAAAATAAAGCTCTGGTATCCACAATTTCGAATTCTCAAGTTATTAGATTAAAATGTCTTTCAAATTTTTCTCCGCTTTCATCATATGACAATTTAATAGGGTGAATAATTACAAAGAAATTACAATTCTTATTTTTCTTGCTCTTCTATGAATACCAAACGTTTTCACCCATCTTCCGGATAAAAATTCGGGCCCCCAAACGCGACCCGGGCCCCAGGGCAATTGCCCCGGCTGACCCCCCCTCTCATCGGGCCTGCCTGTGATATGAAAAGTACGAAATATATCTTCGGCTTTCTACATTGCAGTTTTTGACAAATACTAGATCAATGTATGTACCTCCAAGTGCAGTAGTTTGTGAAGGATCAGTGATAAGACGAAGCTTAAGGCATTAATTCATGAAATGAACAAATTTCATGTTTTCCTGCTTTGAAATGTCTATGTTAAAATCTCCTGAAACAACCACCGGGATATTTTTCCGAGCGTAAGGAAATAAATTACATGTAACGAAAAATTGCTTTTCTTTAAATGTTGTATCTGGCGAAATGTAGGGTTCGTCGCGGTGCGGATATGGGCGGTAAATGGATTGTCCGCACCGTAACCGCAAAAGAAATAATAAAACCACACCGCTTACCGCAACCGCACTTTATTTACCGTACCGCACCGCGCGGTAATGCGGTAAATGCGGTAAAATTTTTATATTTTTAAAAAATAGTGTTGGAAAATTGTTCATTTGTGTAACAGTATATAATAAAATGTTATTTTTATTCACACGAAATTAAACTTTAAGAGACTCCTCAGAATGTATTTTTTTTGAAAAAATCAACTTTTGCATTTTCTATTAATAAAATTCCGTTCATTTTAAGGCAAACATTATACATTCAAAAAAGGTTCTACTGCAGTAATAGGAAAACTTTTATTTTGGCAACCCTTCGGTTAATTGAAAAAAGGGGAATAAAAATGTAATAAGAAATGAAGTTGCATATTTTTTTCTTTCAATTTTCTTATTTTCAATGCTTTTGACATATGAAAATAAAATGGATGATTTTCGCATTTACGTAGTAAAACCACCTTTCATTCTTAAAGGAATTTCACCAACAAAAATTTAAAGTCGAAATACCAGTACTTCTATATAGTAGCGCATATATTCCAATACAGTGAAATAAAAACATATTGTATTTCATCAATAAGAACGACGCCATATTTGACGAAAAAATTGCTCTATACAATACATCTAATCAGGTGTCCGGTCTCAACCGGTACAGAATTATTGAACATTAGAAAAACTGCAAAAAATGTATGATTTGTAGCATACAGCAGAAATGATTTTTAAAAATAGGAGGTTTTACGGACAATATATCTCAAAACTCTAACTTCCGCATTCTTCAAGAAACAGATGTATTCTCATTCAAAAACGAAGATTGCTCCCTTTAAAAATGTATGAAGTATAATTTTCCTAAGGCTAGTTCGAAAGTTCTAGCATTTTATGTATTTTTCTCTAATATTTTGCCAATAAGCCAAAGGCAAAAACTTCAATTGCAGTGAACGGGAGTCAAACTATGTGGTATTTGGCAAAAAAAAAGCTTCAAAAAAGCTACAAAATAGTCTTAACTGAAAAATATTTGGACTTAATTTGGTAGAAAATTATAGTAAATTTGAATGGAAGTACGTGAAAAAAAGTTATGTAGCATACTTTTTGAGAAAGAGTCCATTAAAATTGACTGTAGAAAAATTTACATTGAATTTACACAGCAATCAAAGAAGATAGAAATACGATGTTGAGGATCGAATGATAGAATAATCATCCAAATTTGGACCCCTCCTTATTTTGGACGCTTTCATACATTTGTATCCTTTACTGCCAATTATTGCAAATTTGTTTGGTTTGACGAAGATAAATATATTCTTTGGGTTGTGTTTAAGTCCCAGCATAATTAGTTCATCTCTAATTCCTTTAAATTAGTCAAAATTCGCAATTGAAAAATTGATATCGAATACGATTCATAATTCCACGATTACCAACAGAAATTGGGATAAGTGATGCACTTTTAAATTGAATTTAAGAGTACAAATTTATTGTTTTTAAATGATCTAATAATTTTGTCTCTATTTGGATCTTGCATTTCATGTATTTGAAATGGTTAGTTTGTGAATTTTTACTTAGAAGTATCAAATAACTAGTCCAAAATATGTCGTAAAAATAATAGCGTCAAAATATTTCGGACACAGCTAGATTTTTTTCGTAATAGCAGTCTGTTTATCAATTTAGAATAATCAAAATTATCACTTTATCAATTATTTTTTGCGGTGCGGTTAAACCGCGCGGTAAAAGCTCTTTCCCGCACCGCATCTGCGGGAAAAAGCGTCTCACCGCACCGCAGGTTTTGCGGTGCGGATGCGGTAAATACCGCGCGGTTGCGGTAATTACCGCAACCGCGACGAACCCTAGCGAAATGTATACAGCAACCAGTAACGTTTTAATACCTTTTATGAACAATAGCCATAGTAGATGCAGTGGTCCTTTGCAACACCACCAGCTATAGAATTGGGACGCTTATATTCGGCGATACAACTATAACCGTTTATATTCACAGCAGAACAATTGTTCAACCAAGTCTCACTGAGGGATAAAATGTCGACTTTGGTTAGTAAATTGTCAGTTGTAATATCTGAGAAATGAGCATTCAAACTTCGGACGTTAAAACTTATCAAGCTGCAACTATGATCTATCGCTCCAATAAAATTCAGTAATTCACTGTTAATAGTTGGCAGTTGATGATTTGACAGGCGTACTAGCTCTGTTCTCAATTCAGTCATTCGGGGTGATTTACTACCCTTAGAGTGATGAAATTTGAAATTATTTTTCGAGTTAGTTAAATACAGTCCATCCATTGATGTGACTAGTGATAATCCTACATACAGTCGGGTCTCCTACTACGCGATTAACAGGGGGCGTGAAAAAGGAATCCGCGTTGTAGGATACCCATAGCTTATGGGATTTCGACTAATTGGGGCTGTGGCCGACTATTTCGTCCGTGTCAACATGTAGCGCTATACTTTCTTTTCCAAAGTTGTTGTACTCACTTGGGCCTACAACTTAGTGGAATTGGGTATCCAATTAGTTGAGAACTATGCCGTCAGGGGTGCTATGAAGAAAGAGTAAATAAATCGAAATTCTCGTCGTAAATTCGACTATCATCAAATGGATTCAATGTCAAATATATCAAGACCCTGATTATTTTGAAAGGTGGTGTCTTCGGGAAAATTACAAAAGAAGTCCAGAGCTTCTGGATGGTAGAAAGTATAACTCGCAATTACCCCATCGGGCGGCGCTAGTGCTAATGCAAATATTCAACACATGTTAAAATAATTCTATATCTCAACATCGTGATTAGATAGAGTAGTACTGTCTTTAGCAAAGTTGCTCGAGAGGTCGAGGACTACCCAACGGTAACAGATTAGTTTAGAATACTCTCACTATGTGGCGCTAGTGAGTGTAGAAGCTTTCAACATATGGTAGATTATGATATATCTCAAAAGTCTAATAACTTGGAAAAATTGTGTTTTCGGAAAAGTTCTCGAGGAGGTCAAAGGCTACTAGATTACGGATAGATTCAATTGGAAAGGACCCACCAGGCGGCGCTAGTGAGCATTTTCTCTCAAAGCATGTATCTCGAGATCATGATCATTTAGAAGGGTGGTGTCTTTGGCAATATTCATAGGCAGGTCGAGCTCTGTCCTACGGCGAACAAACTAGTTCAGAACTCGCCCACTAGATGGCGCTAATAAGAATGAAACATTCTTAACATATTTCTAAAGTCTGACAATTAAGGAAAACGCTGTTTTTAGTAAAGTTCTCCAGGGGGACAAGTGCTGTTTGACAATGTATAGAAAAATTTGGATTTTAGTGGCTAGGTGACACTGGTGAGCATGCATTTTTCCTTTCAATTTCTGCATTTTAACATAAAGGTAGTTTAGAAGGGTAGTGTCTTCAACAAAGTTGCTCGAGTGGTCGAGGTTACCCAACGGCAATGGATTAGTTTAGAATACTCTCACTCACACAGCGCAGCAGTGAGCGTTCATGCTTTCAGCATGTGGTAGATAATGATATATCTCAAATGTCTAATGATTGCGCTTTCGGCAAAGTTCTTGAAGAGCTCAAGGACTACTCGATCATGGATAGATTAAATTGGAATG
Organism: Topomyia yanbarensis; assembly: GCF_030247195.1. NCBI lineage: Eukaryota > Metazoa > Arthropoda > Insecta > Diptera > Culicidae > Topomyia > Topomyia yanbarensis. Next base: position 203,632,882 of record NC_080672.1, on the reverse strand, counting down.
GACCCAGAAGGTTACGATAGTGAGCAAGTATATATTATATTCTGTATCTCGAGATCATGATAATTTGCAACGGTGATGTCTTTGGTAATATTCATCGGCAGGTCGAGTTCTGCCTTACGGAGAACAGATTAGTTTAGAACTCACCCATTAGGCGGCGCTAAGGAGGATAAAACTTTCAGAATATTGTAGATCCTTTTTTTAAAGTCTGGTAATTACTAGGTTACGCGAGTAAGCACGTGTTCTGCGTGAGTAAGCAAGTATTTTTTTCAATTTCATCATTTCAATATTAAGGCAGTTTAGAAAGGTAGTGTCTTCAACAAAATTATTTGATAGGTCAAGGACTACCTAATGGTGACCGATTAGTTTGGTATACTGTCATTATGTGGTGTTAATGGGCGTGGAAGCTTTCAACATATGGTAGTTTATGAATTATCTCAGATATCTAATAAATTAGAAAGATGGCGTTCTAAGAAAAGTTTTTTGAGAAAAATAAGGGCTACTCGATTATGAATAGATTATTTACTACTCTAATTCTTGTTAATTTTATTTAAATTTCTGAAATAGCCTCAAAACGGATAAGAGGATAAATTCATCAACCTATTCTCTCGCGCATTATGAGAGTATGCAAAAGCAATCTGCCATCATCAGACAGCTCTAGAACTACCGAGGAATTTCACTGAAGAAAGCCTTCTAAACTGTCATGATTTTGAGGTGCTAAAATTCGTAATCAATTTTTTTGCTCTCTAATGCCACCTAGTAACTGAAATCCACGTTAATCTGATAACACCATTTTCATGAATTATCAAACTTTTGTCTTAAGCTACTACGTAGTAGAAGTTGTATTCTCCCTAGAAATGAGTGAGTTCTGAACTAATCTGATCGTAGTACGATAAAACTCAACTTGTCGATGAATTTTGCCAAAGATACCACTCCAAATTATCTTGATCCCCAGAAAAAAAATTAGAAAAAGCTTGCTCACTAGCGCCGCCTGGTGGGTCCATTCCACTTCAGTCTGTCTATAATCGAGCAGCCCTTGATTTTCTCAAGAACTTTTCCGAAAACACCATCTTTCTAAGTTACACTCTTGAGATGTATCATAATTTAACAAGTCCTAAAAATTTCTGCGCTCACTAGCGCCGCATAGTGAGAGTATTCTAATCTAATCGTTGGGTAGTTCCCTACCTCTCAAGCAACTTTGTTGAAAATGCCACCCTTCTGAACTGCGTTTAGATGCACAAATTGAAACAAAAAATGCGTGCTCACTAGTGTCACCTAGCGGGTTAATCCAAAACATTTTTTACAGTGTCAAACAGCACTTGTCCCCCTGGAGAACTTTATCAAAAACAGCGTCTTCCTAAATTATTGGACTTTAGAAATATATCAATAATGTTGAGAAAGTTGCATTAAGATAAGACAGAGCTCAACCTGTCTATGAATATTGCCAAAGACACCACCCTTCCAAATGATCATGATCTCGAGATACAGGATATGAAAAATAATGCTCACTAGTGGGTCCATTCAACTTTAATTTATCCATAATCGAGTAGCCTTTGACCTCCTCAAGAACTTTGCCGAAAACACCATCTTTCTAAGTTATTAGACTTTTGAGATATATCATTATCTACTACGTGCTGAAAGCATCTACGCTCACTAGCGCCACATAGTGAGAGTATTCTAAACTAATCTGTTACCGTTGGGTAGTCCTCGACCTCTCGAGCAACTTTGCTAAAGACAGTACTGCTCTATCTAATCACGATGTTGAAAAATAGAATTATTATAACATGTGTTGAATATTTGCATTAGCACTAGCGCAGCCTGGTGGGGTAATTGCGAATTATACTTTCTACCATCCAAAAGCTCTGGACTTCTTTTATAAATTCCCCGAAGACACAACATTTTAAAATAATCAGGGTCTTGATATATTTGACATTGAATCCATTTGATGATAGTTGAATTTACGACGAGAATTTCGATTTATTTACTCTTTCTTCATAGCACCCCTGACGGCATAGTTCTCAACTAATTGGATACCCAATTACACTAAGTTGTAAGCCCAAGTGAGTACAACAACTTTACCAAAGAAAGTATAGCGCTACATGTTGACACGGACGAAATAATCGGCCACAGCCCCAATTAGTCGAAATCTCATAAGCTATGGGTATTCTACAACGCGGGTACCGCGCAGTAGGAAGCCGCGTTGTAGAAATCCGCGTAGTAGGAGACCCGACTGTATACTAATTGTTGTTCTAAACATTTATCGTAATCAAACACAATTACAGAAAAGGCACCGCTAACTGGAAGAACGACCACTTTGTTTTCAACAGATGGAGATGGCTTTTTGTCACGGTTTTAGCCAATATTATTTTATTTTGTCTATCGCCTACGTTTCGAAGGTCTACGCCTTCATCTTCAGGGCAAAAAACGGTTACAATAATATCATAGTCAAGTGATTTTGAACATTGAATCTCAAAACGCAATGATTGCTCAGTCTGCTAGTGATGTGCGCGGGGTTCCTTTATTGTAGAGTAGCGTGTTGCGTTTTGAGATTCAATGTTCAAAATCACTTGACTATGATATTATTGTAACCGTTTTTTGCCCTGAAGATGAAGGCGTAGACCTTCGAAACGTAGGCGATAGACAAAATAAAATAATATTGGCTAAAACCGTGACCAAAAGCCATCTCCATCTGTAGAAAAGACACCTCCTTGTGATTTGTGTACTGTGAGTGCACACGCACTAACGAGCGGGAATTGAATCCGTTTACAAGTGATGCTGCCAAGCTTTATACTGGCTGATCGTTTTGTTACAGGAACCCAATCAAATTTCAAGTGACCTGGTTTGGAATATACCAAAGGTCTAGATATAATTCTCAAAGCGGTACCGATAACATCACTTTCGAATTTCATCCAAAGTCGGATAATACGTTCACTGGAATCATCTTCGCAGTGTTCGATATATTTGAGCTCCCTTATGGCACCATTAACCATACCATCTTCAACGTCAATTTTGGTAGTGATCATATAGGGCATGCCGAGTGTTAATTGCAATAAGTAAGGTAAACCACCTGTCTCCACAATGCTCATTTTATGTAGTTTAACCCTAGCAATAGCTAGTTGTTCCGTATTTCTGTAGCCTGTGAAAATATCTTCGAAAGTAAAATCAAGTTCTTCACGAACACGCAATGTTTCAGTATTATACCTCTCCACATCCATATTACGATGGAAGAGGCGTATTGCATTAGGAACATTTTGTCTACACCACTCGGCTGTTCGGAATCGACTCTCGATCCGTTCAGTTTCTGAAGTAGTAAGTGCCTCGCCATTACCAATTTTTGTAAGAATGGATGAAAATTCCACATCAGACTGTCTCATAACTTGCACTAACGGGAAGAAATTTAAAGATTGCCAAAGTATAGGTCCGCAAATGGAGTTCCTACAAGGCATGTAAACTGGACGCGCATTGACAGGTGGCAACACACGAAGATCACCACAGAATATAAGATGAATTCCGCCAAATGCTTTATCATAGTTTCCAGTAATGTCTTGCAAACGTGTATGTATGATATTAAGTATATCTGCACCTATCATACTTACTTCGTCGATAATGATCGCTTTAACACCTGTAAAAGCATTTCGATAAAGTTTAAGTGTTTCAAATCCAAGTTTAGAATTATTTCTGGGCGCCATTGTAATACGGAACGCGGAATGAACTGTAGTACCACCAATAGAGACAGCTGCTTTTCCCGTTGGGGCACAGGCAACATATGCATTTTTCAACGAATTATGTGCTTGACTGAAGCGAGTGTATGTCGAAGAGTGAAGGTTTTACCAAGGTCCTGCAGGATGACCAGTGAAAAATATCTGCAAAGGTGTGTTTGTTCCGTCAAAACTGTGCAATATATTTATTAAATGTAGAATCAAGTTTCGTTGTTCGACATTTGTTGTCCTGACCATAGCACAATAATCTTGCTTGCTCATGACATTAATGCGTTTTTTAACGACCGCTGCCAAAGCACCAGTAGGCAACTGCTCGATATCGTCATCGTTGGGCTCCATTGTAATGGCCCTTACGAATTCGTTATGTTTATCGTTGATTGCCTTTTGTAGATCGTCGGTTTCACTCTCTTCGGTTATACGAAGGTATTCTTCGACGATTTGTTCGAGATTAATGTTACAACTTATTCAATATGAAAGTCTCATTTTGATCATACAAATCAATGAATTTGTTACAATCAAGAATGTCGCAAGCCTCATTCCGGAATGATAGAAATAGAAGTACCATTTCGCGCTTGTAATCATTTAACTCTGTTATTTTATATTTTCTCCAGCGGATTACTCGGGGAGTACTTCGTTGCTTGTACGTCTTACTACTACTTTTATCTTTCGTGTAACACACTACGAAATCGACCAAACAAATAATTTCTAGACCATCGCGCTTCTCATATTTCTGGATTATGTTTAGCGTCCACACATCGGTCGAATCATCATCGATGCCTTCCTCGTTCATTTGTTTTGTGTGTTTTCTAGATTTTATTCGCTCAGGTGGCCACATTGTTGGTATAAATTCAACTTTTCTGCTGACTTCTGACATTGGTTGTCGTAGTAAATACCAAGCAGCTTCTTGGGCACACATTTCTACTGAATTCAGCATTTTGATACTGACTTTTTTCAGTAGTGCAGCGAAATCTTGATCAGGATATTCATCTTGTATCTTGATCAATTTATGATGCAAGTTACTGATACCTCTGTTTGTTTTGTTGACATATTCAACAACATTCGCAGCACATGAATATTCGTCCACAATAAACTGAAGATCCATGTTCGACAGTAATTTATTAGCAACCCATGGATTATATGGATTGGTCCATAGTTCTTCCATTGTGCGTTTTAAGAGAACGATGGGTCTTTTTGAAGAGGCACGAATAACATCTAAATAGTTATCGTACGAATAATTACAGTCGGAGAGATACTCATCCAGTGTTGTGTACACTTTTGAGTTCAAATTTTCGCGCATTTGCTCTGCTTTTATTAACAATTGGCTACGGTTCGAATTATTTGATGCCATAGGCAACAAAATTCTAGTTTGATCCATAGGCCAGTAAGGGATGTTGAATCGGCATTGCTTCTCGTTCCGCTTGTAACAAGTAAATGTATGTTTATGGATCTGATTGCTATTAGCACTAACGGAACAAAGAAAATTTATTAACTCCACTGTAGCAGGCATGTCCTCTGAAATTGTTTCATGAGGATCATTATTAAGCCAAAATAATATATGGGCATGGGGACTGCCACGGTGTTGAAACTCTATTCTTTTGAAGTAGTCGACAATATAATACTCGCCAAATTGACTATGTCTTCGAGATGCAAGAATATTCATTAAGGTATCAACGAATCTGTTGAAATAAATGCAACAGGTGACGGGATCCTCATTCACGAGCGTTGCTCGCTGCAGTGCAGTTAGTTGCTCTATTAGATCTGTCAAGTCGATATCGTGCTCTTCGGAAAGTTTATGTAATATTAGCAACAAGTTAGGCCATCGAATTTCACTGGCACTCAATGTCATGAACGTTGTTGGCCTTCCAAATTGTCGAATCATTGCAAAAACATCATGTTTACGTTGTTGCCAATATTGGACAGAATTTGGGATAGATTTGAGAAACGACAAATTACACTCAATGCAAGAGTTCCAAAAGTTTTCTATCCTTCAACATACCATGTGTTATATTTGCAGTACCTATACATTTAAAAGTATTTTGCAAGCCGTCAGAAACGCGAAGACGAAGTATTTTTACGGCCATATAAAGTAAATGTTGTGGCTTTGTACCTCGTCTGTCGCGACGCCTTAGTTCGCTTGTAGCCATCATAAATGGTGTTACATGAACATCTGATTTGAAGGCGCGTGGTTGACCAAAATATATGCCAGGAAACGAAAGTTCCTCCCCGAATTCATCGAATATTAATGACAAAGGTATCCTGTTTTGAGCGGGTGCAATTTCCAAACATTCATCTTCATTTCAAAGAAGCGTTTGTTGCTGCCCAATCAAAAGATCAAAATCATTAGAAGAATCGATTATTTCCAACTCATTGTCAGGATCAGCTGATACTGACGATAAGTGGTCGAGACAATTTAACTGGTCCTTACCAATAACTATTCCATAACGACGATATAATGGAGTGTCCACAAGATACTTAAGCCACTCCATCACTGTATTCTTCTTTATAAACCCATTCAAATAAGAAGATTTGTGAATTAAATGCTTCTTGATACTAACATTAAATGCATAATCGTCATCAATATTTCGTGGGAGTACGCGGATCATCTCAGGTACATCCACTGGAACATTAAGCATTTCGAGAAAGTGATAACTATATACTCAACATCTAATTTAAAGCATAATGGGAGGGAGTACAATCGATTTTCGCACTTAAGGCCATCGTAACTCGCGTCGCAAAACAGTAGGAAAAAGTTAGTTTTTCGAGAAAATAGACGAGAAAATTAACTAAAATCCCAAAACAAAAAACATACGTCCCTGCAGAATTTATTCAGCTTTCATCTGGTTAAAATTTTGCGTGAAAATTCTCCCGATTTTCCGAATGCATTACCTTAGACCGGAAAAACTTTTGCCTTTTTTGCATTTCCACGCTAATATCTTCGAAAATAAAGCGATGACATACTCTTTTTAGTATTTCAGTGTGTTTCTATTTCTCTAAAGCACACATTGGAACTTTAGTTTGATGGAATTTTCCGACTTTTCCATGAAAATTTTACGATTTTCCTAATTTTATTCATAACCTATCTATGCATTATGCATACGCTCTAATTGATTCAAAAAATATACTGGAGCATTCTACGTAATATTTACATCTAATGTATATTCAGTTTTCACGAAAAGTCTAAGATTTTCATTGGGAAATTCCATATTTTCCATCGATTGAATATCAAATCGTAAACTCCGCGGATGCTTGTTTGTATGCGTATACATGAACCGGCAGTAGATGGAAAACACAAATAATAAACGTTAGTAGGCGTTTGCGTTAGTTTCACAAGTTGCAGCATTTCAGGGATTACATCTTGACTACGATGTTGCGAACAATGAATAACGAATATTTGTTTTCCATTCAAATATAGGTACTTAGTTGATTGTAACATTAATTTCAACATAATTACTGAATTGAATTGTGCTTTTCATAAATAACATCAGTTTTTTTTTCTGAGCTAGAATATGGTTTTGATATTGGTGTACAATTGATGAAATTTTTGAAGACAGCGTCCTAAACATGAACAAAACTAATCGAAAGAGATCAAATGTGACGTTGTAAAACATTATACTAACATGATAGCATATTTCGACTGGCTAAAAATCCCCTTTAGGAATCCGGAAGAAAATCGTGTGAGTCAGTGAGCTAATTTCATATGCAAGTGATCTACCCTAATTTTCAAAATCTATCATATAAATCACACATTATGAGAAATTCCAGCATCGTCAAAGAGTTATGAGTTGGTGTGATATTGCGGACATTGATAAAAAAACATGTTCATAATTTATTTCACTTTTTGGAAATCAACCAGAATAGGTTGGCAAAGCTGTATTATTGTGCATATGATGCCACACTATGCCACCATTTTCTTCTGATACAGAACTCCTATTTCTCACCTTCCCGCGATGTCAGTTCCTACATTTTGACAGCGGTTGGGGTTGGAGCCTGACTCAGATTTGTTTCGGATGGAAGCGGCATTACTGACCACGGTGGGATTTGTGGTCGTGTGCTGACAGGGAAGGGGAGCAAACGACGCGCGCGGTCTACCCAAGCTAAACTAAGCTAAGCTTTTAGGAAATCAACCAGAAGAGTTTCTAATGTACACTCGCTAGCCAATAAATAATATAAAACGATTTTTAGTAAGCATTGCCGCCCTGAGCATAACCAATCAATAGATATTATAAATATTTAGAGGAACTAAGCACGGCGAAGACTGACTATTCATATAACCATTAGATCTTCAATGTCCCAACAATGCTATGTGGCGGTGACAGTATACCGATGAAACGCAAACAGGACCCATGGTGAATTATACTGCCAACGATCGCACATTTGTCCCATTTTCTATGGGGTTTCTTATCTATATGGGAGTGATTTGCGATCATGGTTAGTATATGTGTATATAAAAGCTATTCTGCTCTACCTAAGTATCAGTGATTTGTAATTTATGCTACGTAGATTCGCCAACATTGTTTGAAAAAAACCATACGATTTTTTTTACTGATAGCGTATAAGTATAATACTTTCGTATAAAAGGTACTATTTGATATAGCAATTAGATATGTATATGTATTTCAACCTGTGAACATACACTTCGGTACGCTATGCCCCACTACCGTGCAACAGATCATTGATATCGTGAAAGAATCAATCAGACGTAAAAGCATAAGATTTCCATAGTGAAAAACAACAAGCCAAGAAATACGCTATTCAAGATTTACATTTTCTTTTAGCCAAATGGATGGGACAATCATGGTTTCGTATTTTTTCGATATTTTCTAAACAAACCTGGTAATCTTATTTGTGTATTGTGATTCAGTGGTGATACAGAATACAATCCAACAGATAACTCATTTTCAACAACAATTCATATGGGACTCTTATGCTTTTATGGGCACTATGATATAGGCACCGGTGCCGGTTACAGATGGATTCAAAATAGATCATTTACCTACATTCTCTAAATATGATTTTGTAGTATCAAAGGCTGTGATTTTTCATTAGGATTTTAAACCGGTTCTACACTGTATCCAACCCATTTTCGGAATTTTGTTCTGATTCTTATATCGGGGCACTGGTTTTGCACTTTCTAGCAAAAGTGGGAATGAAACGTTTCTAGTGGCTTGCTCTACTGCTAGAAAATGCAACACCAGTGCAATCCACCGCCCCGGGCTTTTTCAATGAAAAACCCCATTAGTAATCATAACAGTGAACCTATTCTTCTGACATAGAATCATATCTGCATTAAATTCGAGCATTTCGGAATATGGTTTACCGGACCAGCAGTAACTTATCTTCTATTCCACCCAGCCTAGGTTATCTGTAGGTTGCCCTTACCACAAGTCTATGGATACCAAGCAGAATATCTAGTTATAAGAAATGGTTCAGAATGACCGCCAGTGTCTGATTGATTTGAATTGAGTAATGTGATGACATCTTCCAAGCAAAAGTTTATGAAGTCTAGGATGTCTTCGATTGATTTATTGTAGTTGTGTATCACAAATAATAGTTAGTACATTATTAATTGTGGTGCACAACTGGATATTGTTTTGCCTTTCTCATATAGAAAGGTTATGCAATCGGTCGGAATTTCGACTATCTAACCGCGGCCCGCAGGGCCGAATCTGTTATACCATTCGACTCAGTTGTTCGAGATCGGTAAAAGTGTGTTTTTTTTACTTGGTGGTAAAGCTTTTATGCCGACCCAGCAAACGTTCGACCATACTACCGATTTCGTCCATCGTGTGTTAGAGCGAGGGACTTTGAACAGAGAAGATAATACTGAACACTATTCCTCTAAACTCCTCCAAGGAGTCCGACATTTGCCTGATCCCCCGGATTCCTAATTGCTAATGCATTTCACATGATTTCAGGTCTAGCTGTTCGCGCTAGATTTCGCTAGTCTCATAACCGCCATAACAGTCCTGCACGGCATGATATTCTACATGCCCTCCTCCCTACGTTGACCAGTTGGATGCCATGGTCGATCGAGCGATTCTGGTTGAAGGGTGGCTTCCGGTACACTGGTGCCCCGACGGCCCTATACTGGTGGTTTGTTGTGTTCGGTGCTACTCGGCGTAGTACCCGACGGTGGAGCTAGCCTACCTCGGCGGAGAGTTCCTCGACGAAAGAATGTCTCCCGCAACCGTTGACGGACACGTTATTCTTCTTTCGATGCAGTCCGGCAGAATGCCGAGGCCAGTCCAGCGATTCCGGGTGGAGGATTACGACCGGTTCACTGGTGCCCCGACGATCCAAGCCGGCGATTCGCTACGGACCTCTCGGAATAGTCCCCGACGGTGGATCTTTCCTGATTCGACGAAGAGTAAAAGTGTGTGCGTGTATGTGTGTGTATATGTGTGTGTGTGTATGTATGTATGTATGTATGCATGTGTCAAACAATCTCACCGATTATTTTCTGAGATGGCTGGACCGATTTGCAAATACTTAGTCTCAAATGAAAGGTACAACCTTCCTATCGGTTGCTATTGATTTTTTTTAATTGATCCGACTTCCGGTTCCAGAGTTACGGGTTGAAGAGTACGATCACACAGCAAATTCCCTTATAAACTGGTACCATCATAATGTCCAAATGATGCAATACATATTAAAATGTATGCAACATTACTTGGATTTGCGTGTCTAGATCACTAAAGACCCATCGAAGTCGCTTTGACCGCATTAGCCACCTATGACGGTTCTTGATGCCCCCGGGGAACTTCCCAAGTCTCTAAGTTAATGTCATACCTATTTCTCAGCTAATTATTTACCGATTTTTCCAAACTTGGTCTCAAATGAAGTTTACTACGTTCCAATTGAATTTTGAATTGAAAAGTTACAACGCTGCTATTGAATTTCTAATTGAGCAGACAACCGGTTTCAGAATTACAGGGTGATGAGTACGAACACACAGTAAATCCAGATTTCAACGTATTCGGCGATGGATGTAAATTTTTTCCAAAAGGCGAAAATTTTTCCAATATGTGACCACAACTGCTTGAATTTGTAGTTCTAGGTCACTAACAGTCATTCAAAGCCTCTTTGGCCACATCGGCAACCATCGACGGTTCCAAAAGCCGCAGCGGAAGTATTCAAATTCAAAATAACAGTTACATCAATTTCTCAGTGATTACCGGACCGATTTGACCAAACTTAATCCCCAATGAACAGTCTTCCGTCCCCAAAAACTGTTATTGAATTTTATTTTGATCCGACTTCCGGTTGCGGTTTTACGGGTTGTGGAATGTGGTCACAGAGAAAACTCCCATTCAAACCAATAGCGCTATGAATGCAAAAAGGATTTTTACCCTAAAATAGGAGCCAAACATCTTGCATTTGTAGTTCTAGGTTACTGACGGCCCATAGAAATCTTGTTGACCACATCAAGATCCATCCGAAAATATTTGAAATCGTGGCCGACCATCTTCGATTCCTACGAAACTTTACCCGTTTCACTGACATGGAAGACTGAACATTTTTCATAATTAGAAATTTTTTTTTTGACTCAAGAGGAATTTTTTAAAAGGGCGTAGACATTTCTACGTGCCATAATTTCAAAAATGTTTAGTTCGATTACTGTATTTTATACAGCAAAACTTTCTAAGAATGAGCTACAGAGAATGAACATTTCTGTACGAAAAAAAATATACACTGAAAAAAATGTTGCGTCATTTTCCAAAAAAACAAAAAAAATGCTCTAAAAATTTAAATTGCAAATAAAACTAATTTTTTCTAATTTTTTATTATTGTCATCGAAAACTTAAAGAGAAAAGAAATATTTTGAAAGTTATTGTATGATGAAAAACTTATCGCCAAAAAAGTTTTTCTAACAATAACTTAATACATGTTTTTTTAAATTTCATGCTAATTGACATATGCAACTGTAATTTTATTTCAGAATATAATTCTAAATATCGTTTTAAATTATAATGCATTTAACAAAAATCTTCCAAAATGCGATAGTTTTCGAGGTATTTGAAATTTTGTTCCAACAAAAACAGCTTATTCGTGTGATTACGCCTTTTTTAATAGATATTTGCGTTACCCCATCATTAAATGTCAAAAATCTAATGCTTATCGTTTTAAAGACGTAAAAGATACCTTTTCAGTGTATTTGGATCATGGATAAGCTTTCAAAAAAAAATCCCAACTACAACTTTTGACATATTTCCATGATTCATACTATTTGCATTCAAAAATACAATTTTCTTTTTGAATATGATTCTAAACACCATTTTAAATCAAAATAATCGAACTATTTAGTTTAATAATCAGATCCTTTAATTAAATAGAATTTTGATTGTTTTCGTATAGCTTTCAAATGGTTTACAATATCGCCCTAATGTCAAAAAAAAGTTACAGGAAATGTTATGGGCCTTTTGAAAAACCGATTGTTGTTGATGGAGATACGCGAATAACTTCTGAAAAGGTAGTAATATAACAAAAGAATTGTGTTTTTAAAACAAAATTTAAAATATCTCGAGAACTACTACATCTACATTACAGATTTTTTTTGTTATTAGCATTTTGATTTAAAATTGCGTTAAGAATCATATTCAAAAAAATGTATTTTTGACTGCAAATAGTAAGAATTATGAAAATATGTCAAAAGTTGTTGTAAGAAAAACTTTTTTATTGAAAGCATCTCCATGATCCAAATACACTGAAAAAAATTCTTTTGCCTCTTTGAAACGATAAACATTAGATTTTTTACATTTTATGATGTGGTAAGGCAAATAACTTTTTAAAAGGACATAACCAGTCGAATTAACTGTTTCTGTTGGAACAAAATTCCAAATATCTCGAAAACTATCGCATTTTGGAAGATTTTTGTTAAATGCATTTTGATTTAAAATGATACTTAGAATTATATTCTGTAAAAAAAATTGTATGTCAATTAGTATGAAATTTAAAAACATGTATAAAGTTATTGTTCTCTATCATACAATCCCATTTAAAATATTTTTTTTCTCTTTAGCTTTTGGTTGACAAAATATAAAAAAATAGCAAAAATGTTATTTTGCACTTTAAATTTAATCGTTTTTGTGAAAAATTACACTTTTTTCAACCCGGTTTTTTTTGTACAGAAGTATTCATTCCCTGTAACTCGTTCTTAGAAAGTTTTGCTGTATAAAATACAGTAATCGAACAAAAAATTGAAATTTATGCACGTAGAAACGTCTACGTCCTTTTGAAAAATTGCTTTTGTATCAAAATATTACTGTATCGATTTTGTTGGCTATTTTCGGCAAATTTGAGACTAAGAGAAACGAAAGCAATGAAATTGAAAGACGGATAGGTATTCTAGAGCGAATCAGTTATAAACTTAGAACGGAAAACTAGAACTAGGCAGGCTCATATGGGCATGATCGAAAGGAAATGTGAAGAATTCTTTGCCTTATGCAGAGTAGGAGTTGGGCGTTGCACCCAAGTCTACCGCATGGTCTATGGTAGAACATAACTCATCATCATGTTTTACCGCCGACGCCGGCTGACGGTAAAACATGATGATGAGTTATGTTCTACCATAGACCATGCGGTAGACTTGGGTGCAACGCCCAACTCCTACTCTGCATAAGGCAAAGAATTCTTTCGATCATGCCCATATGAGCCTGCCTAGTTCTAGTTTTCCGTTCTAAGTTTATAACTGATTCACTCTAGAATACCTATCCGTCTTTCAATTTCATTGCTTTCGTTTCTCTTAGTCTCAAATTTGCCTAAAATAGCCAACAAAATCGATACAGTAGAACCTTGCGGCAATTAAAACATAGTAACGTATCAAAATATTGCAATTGTCAAAGAAAATCATGGAGATTCATAAACCGAACATAACTTCAAAGTTTCGTTCGAATCAACGATGGTCACACGAAAAAAATCCGTTCATAAATTCATGAACAAAAGGTCACGATTTTATGAACTGGAGGATTTACGAAAAAAGTTCCTGAAATTATGAATATTAAACCTCGTATTCATGAAACTATTTGTATTTTCTAAAAACAAACTCGCCCCGAATATATACATGGCGTTACATTAGAATGTTCGGGTGGGTTACTGTTGTTGTTTACTTTTTATTGTGATTCTTGTTCATGATTTGGGAATACACAGTCGACAGTCAAACGTTGTTCATGATTTCAAGAGCTTATTCGCAATTCTTGTGCATTCTCATGACGTTAGCGGGATTAAAGTTCATGATTTCAAGATCTTAGTCGCGATGTTCATAATTTTCATCCACGTTATCGTGATATTTTAGTCATAAATAGTGATTCATGTTCACGAGTTCATGATCTTTGTCACGATTTTAAATATTTTTGTCACGAGTTGTGTAATTTGTGCTCATGATTTCAGGATCTTAGTAGCGATTTTTGTTACTTCTGTTCATGTTATCATGATATTTTAGTCATGAATAGAGCAATTCATGTTCATGTTTTCAGGATCTTGGTTGCGATTTTAGATATTTTTGTCACTAGTTGTGTGATTTGTGTTCATGATTTCAGCATCTTATTCACGATTTGTGTAATTTCTGTTCATGTTATCATGATAATTTATTTTAGAGCTTACTTTCAAAGAGTAATGTAACTAATGTTCATGATATCAGCAGTTTTATCATTGTATTCGTAAATTCTCTTCGCCTTATCGTGATCTATTATTTTTTGGCTACTACTGGTTTCTTTTACTCGGAATAATGTGACAATATGAACTGGATCATTAAAATAAGACTCATTCGTGATATCTGGTTTTGTGAATTGTATCACGCACACTATTTGAGGTTCTCAGTGCAGTTTTCGTCTTCTGTCCGAACATCACAATGAACCTTATCAAATGAATAACGATGTTCTAGGTTTTAATATTTTTTATATCTACTGCTCGTATCTATTACTGGTCGCTAGCAACTGGGTATTTCATTAAAAAGTGTATGGAACAAAAATGATTGCACGAATAACACTCCAACTTTTGTGATTGAGTTCACGTAAAAATTTAATTACCATGTTGCATGAAATTGTAAATGATTAGGGATATCTTCTAAATATCACAAGCACGCAAATAAATACTAGATAGTTTGTAAATCATGTACTAAGAATCATGCACCAGTTCACGAACACATGCATATTTTATGATTTCGTGAACTTTTTCACGAAAACGAATGATAAGTTGTGACTATTATACTAGGTATCATGAATCAGTTTACGAAAACATGAATAATATTTCATGATGTCGTGAACTATTTTACGAGCACGGATATTGAATCGTAACTAATATATTAGGAATCATGAACCAGTTCACGAATGCATAAATAATATTTGATGATTTTGTGAACCATTTCACGAGCACGGATATTGGATTGGGACTAATATACTAGGAATCATGAATTAGTTCACGAGAATTGAATGGGTTCATGAATAAAATTCCGAATTTCGTGAAATAGTTCACGAAAAAATAGCCAGAATATTTCGATGTTGTGAACTATTGTTCCTATAACTATGAAAAAAATCATGAGTCAACCTTTGGTTTTATGAATAATGTTCAAAAAGTTGTGAACTAGTTCTTGGCGGAAACCGTGACCGAAGTTCACAAAACAAAATCAAATATTTCCACAAATGAAAGCGTTATGCGGGCGTTACTGAAGGGAAATTGAACATAATTATAAAAGCCATGATTTGTAGTCAAGGTCCTGTTTTCGTAACGTAAAGAATTCAATTCACGACTTTGGGAACAATTTTTTTCCGTGTATATTTTGTGGTCGGTCGGTTTCTCATGGAATCCTTCAATATAATCAGGCCACTTGGATAAGAACCCCACCAAGATCCAGTTATTGTTCGAAGTAAATTTATCCTTTGTTAGCACTTTGTTTAGCCTACCCATTAGCCTTATGAATCGAACTAAATTTTGAAATATTTGAAGGCAAGGATTTAGGCTACCGTTCTATCAGCCAGCTGAAGCTGAAGCTGAGCTGAATTACGTTTCATTGAAAAAACTCTGTTTTCCTCGTAGATAAATCGATTCCCCTTCTTTAAAGCCCTTTTTGAAAAATTATTCAAGCTGTCTTCCAGTGGTTGTTGTAATTTTAGAGTACATGGGTTGACAATACAATCAATTACATTATCAATGTCATTAACATGTGTGTGATTTTCTGGCAGTAAATTGTATAATTAATTATTTAATTTTGGTGAAAGACCACATTGGTGTAGATTCAACGAGATTGCATATCAATGTAAACTGAGTTGAACTTTCCTTGACCTAAGCATACGGACGCCATTTGATCTTTTTTGCCAGACAATTATTCGTTTCCTTGACCCTCCGAAAACCAAGCTGGGTATCTGATAGCAAGCCATTCGCGTCAATTCAATTTTCGAGATGTCGTGCAATTTTCTGATGCAGGATAGCATTTCAATCGGTCGATACGAGTTATGATCGGAGTGTGGTTTTTCCGGATTTGGAATAGCGATAATTCTCACTTATCTCTTGTCACGCGGGACAACGTTCTGCTCAAGAAACTTGTTGAATAAATCCAGCAAGCGTCTTTGAGCTTGAGCTTGAGCTTGTGCGACCACCCCTGGCAGCTACTCCGTTATCGATCGGGACTAGCTGAAGTTGCACAGGGAATCAGTAGATAATTATGCTTGGGATTAGCGAAACATCTTTCAATGTGCAACTCCTGGTAATCCTAAAGTGTTTCTGATCAATGCCGACGCCGGCCAGGCCCGAACGTAGATCACAGAAGGAAAGGGAAGGAATGGTTAGTCCGATACTTGCTTTTGCTAGGGGCCGTATATACTACTGCGCACTCCACAAGTATCACGGGAGGAGGATATTTTTGTTAGTAGAGTATAGAAGTTGGATATACTTCTTCTTTACCGACGCCAGAGAGCTGATTCCACTACTTGGACTAGATATCTATCCACCAATTTCATGGACCGAAGACCAACGGCTTTACTTCCCTTCCGAAGGAAGACGTGACCACAGATTTTTTCACCTCAGAAAAATCTCATCGACCTCGGCTGAAATTGAACTCAGGCCAACTGGAATGAGTGGCGGTCACGCTTACCACTCAACCACCGGCGCCGTCTTAAATCCAGCAAGCGTCTTTGGCAAAATCAAAAAGACTCTTCCCCAAGTTGAATTTAATTCAGTTATATGAGAGGAGCGCAATTGAAAATTCCATCATTATCAAGGACTAATCAATAGATTCGTTACTTGTGGGAGCATCACAAATGTTATTCTACGCAGGAGCAGAATCTAGACAAACTTTCATGGCAAAATTAAATATACATCGCTTCCTAAAAACTTCGTTTTCACTAGTCCCGTTTCGATCTATCTTTCTTCTGGTTGTGATCCAAAGAGTACTCAGTGATGTTTCTCTAGACAAATCATCAATGAAGGGGCTCTAATAACTAAACTTCTTGGCTCGACGTAGACTGACATATCTTTTTTACAATATCGCTCATTTTTCAAAATTCATGCGTCTACCCCCTTGTTTCAAAAATTCTTTGTAAGCATTATGTCTAACTTCATACGCATCAGAGCACTCCTTGTTCCACCAAGAATTAGGAGCAAGGAGCATTTATTCTCAGGTAATACGATTATCATAAAACATCGATCAGCAATATTGGTTTTAAAAACAATTTTTCTTGGATTCCAGTTAGCATGCCAAGTTGTTCGCTGTCACTTTTCCCGTAGCCTGTTGCACCTCACCTTCTCACCTAGTTACTACCAAAGACGAATCACCTTAGAACTCTAAGCACTTTGGTTAGGAGGTCGTTTATTTATTGTCATGCCAGGATTCCCCGACAAAGGAATTTCTCTCGGTACCGGTGTTTGTTTCGTCAGCCAATTAGCTCCTTTTTTGTCACGTTTTAGTCGAACAGTCCTCGGCGGCGAATCTACCCCACTGTGAATTCCTCGGCGGTAGATTTCTCCCGATGCTGATGTTCGTTTCCGTGAGCGATTTACCTCCCCACTTTGTCCCGATCTACTCGATCTATTCCCTAGTGGTGGATCTAGCCTACTCAACAGTCCAGTAGGTGCTAAGGTCCATCCAGCGATTCCGGATGCAACGTAGCTTGCGGCGCCCGAACGACCCACTGCTAGTTATTGACCGCTGTCTACTCGGTCCAATCCTCGACTGTGGATCTAGCCTACTCACGAGCTACCGGGTAGAGTGTCGAGGTCGGTCTGGCAATTCCGGTAAAGCCTAACGTCCGGTTCGCTGGCGCCACGACGACCCCAACCCGGTGCACAAATCCCCGACTATGTACGGGGAACGTGCCATTTGAGCCAATATATTCTGATTCCAACCCGGTGCTACGGCGCGTACTACTTAACTGGTGTCTGGCGATGGACCTAGTTTACACCGCCGAAAAGTTCCCCGGATGCGGAATTTATCCCGAAACCCTATTTCAGGTTTCACAGTGGCGTTCTAGCCAATGGAGCTAGTTTGTTTGTCCCTCGTATACTCGTATACTCGTAACCACTCTATTATTATCGTTTTATATATGCTCTTCATTGTACATCTCTTGGACGATATTATCGACTGTCACACTACGCATATCCTTTCGGACTTCTTCGCGCCTAGGGCATTCGAAGACCGCGTGTTCCGGTGTCTCTTGCATGTTCACACACTCCAAGCAAATGGGTGACGAAGCGTGTCCAAACCGATGCAGGTACTTCCGGAAGCATCCGTGCCTGGACAAAAACTGCATCAAATGGAAGTGTACCCAAGCAGACACATCTGGGATGAGTCGGTGGGTCCTTTCTTTCTCTGTGCTGTTCCCCTCTTGCTGCCACTTATCCAACGAGTCCGCTTGGACCAGTCTCCTTGTATTACGTGCATTTGTCCGCTAGTAGCATTCCACGTCCTCAAGAAGATGGGAATCATCCTGGCAATTACGCATACCGCCTCCGACGACATCGTTCTGTACGCACTCGCGACACGAACAGGTATTTGGCGAAACGTGCTTATTAACTTCATCCGGTTCCTCTTTCAGTTCAGTGCAGCAGCCCAGGCCGAAACGCCATAATGAGACACCCGCCAGGAGACGTCTCGTGTTGCCTCTTGCTCCTCCGTGATTCGACATGATCCTTGCTTTAGTTGTCCTCGTAGCCTTCTCACATACATAGTTGAAATAGTTGTTATAATTTAATCAATTATCGATCATCACACCCAGGAGCTTCAGCGCACGATGGGATTTATTGTCTCCCGACGCTGATCTCGACACGCTGGATTTTTTACGGTTGCTGACCAGCACTACCTCGGTTTTGTGGTGAGCTAGCTGCAACTTGACGTCAACCATCCAGATTTCCAAGATTCCTATTGTCTCTGTCGTCAACATCTCCACCTCCTCAAGGGTCTCGCCGGTTATCGCTAGGGAAACAACATCTGCCAATGTGACGATCTCAACTCCCCTGGGCAGTTGCAGTGTTAACACTCCATTGTACTTTATATTCCGTTGGGCTAAGTATAGACCCACTGTGACCCTAATCGACCTCTTCCCCATTTTCGTTTCGTAGACCAGTACTCGGTTCTGAAAATAACTTTTCAGAACCTTGCACAGATAGTCTGGAACCCGCATTCTGTGCAGCGCTGTGTCAATCGCCCCTTCCCTCAGTTGGCACTATTGAACGCGTTCTTCACACTGATCGTAACCACGGCTTAGTAGCGATTACCTTTTCTCTTCTGCTTCGATAATTTCTGTGCGCTCGCGATGACTGTGCGGATGGCTTTTATCGTCTATAACGTCTGTTGAGGATGACCCTTTCCAGGAGTTTATTGAGAGTTTCCAGCAGGCATATAGGCCGATACGATGATGGATCTCGTGGTGGTTTCCCTGGTTTTGGCAGCAACACCAGTTTCTGGATCCTCCACCTATCCGGAAAGTAGTCATCGTCCAGGCATTTCTGTGGGACTATCCTGAACATACCCGGAAATGCCAGTATTTCGGTCTTCAGCGCCACGTTAGGGATACCATCGTATCCGGAAGCTTTCTTTGCTTTCGGCCCTTTTGCCACTATAAGGAGCTCGTCGTTCGGGACTCGATAATCACCAGCATTTCCACCGTCTGCATCAACGTATGCTGTAGGCGGCCATGCGGTTAGGTCGTGCTTCGAGAAAAGACTCTCCACGACAATTTTCAGTTTGTCAGCGCGCGTTTCTCTTGGCGTCATTGGAGTTTGATACCGGCCATAACGACACAGTCAGCATTGCCCCACGGGTTGGCTTTACTTATCTGCACAGCTCCTTGTAGCAGGTGGACTTACTTAGCACTATGTCTGGCAAAAAAGAACAAATGGCGTCCATGTTCTTAGACTTAAAACAAAAATTCAACTCAGTTTACATTGATGTTCTCTCGGTGAATCTACATCAATGTGCTGTGGGCATCAAAATTCAATAATTATTTATACAATTTACCCGTAATACAATCACATACATGTTAATGACATTGATAATTGTATTATCAACCTATGTACTCTAAAATTACAACAACCACATCAAGACAGATTGAATAATTTCCGGCTTATATGGAAACTTATTATTTGACCGGACGATTCATTCTATCTTTCCGAAACCATATATCTGAAATTTCATTGTAGTCTATAGGGGTAATATACCTTATATTTCATCAAAGTTTGTGAAAATCAGCCCAACCATCTCCGAGAAACTGATGTGAGCTTTTTTAATTTTGAAAGATGGCCATCTTTCCGCGCACTTCCAAAACCGTTTTTGGCGGTCAATGTGGCCAACAAGATTTCTATGGGCCGTCAGTAACCTAGAACTACAAATGCAAGATGTTTGGCTCCTATTTTAGGGTAAAAATCCTTTTTGCATTCATAGCGCTATCGGTTTGAATGGGAGTTTTCTCTGTGACCACATTCCACAACCCGTAAAACCGCAACCGGAAGTCGGATCAAAATAAAATTCAATAACAGTTTTTGGGGACGGAAGACTGTTCATTGGGGATTAAGTTTGGTCAAATCGGTCCGGTAATCACTGAGAAATTGATGTAACTGTTATTTTGAATTTGAATACTTCCGCTGCGGCTTTTGGAACCGTCGATGGTTGCCGATGTGGTCAAAGAGGCTTTGAATGACTGTTAGTGACCTAGAACTACAAATCCAAGCAGTTGTGGTCACATATTGGAAAAATTTTCGCCTTTTGGAAAAAATTTACATCCATCGCCGAATACGTTGAAATCTGGATTTACTGTGTGTTCGTACTCATCACCCTGTAATTCTGAAACCGGTTGTCTGCTCAATTAGAAATTCAATAGCAGCGTTGTAACTTTTCAATTCAAAATTCAATTGGAACGTAGTAAACTTCATTTGAGACCAAGTTTGGAAAAATCGGTAAATAATTAGCTGAGAAATAGGTATGACATTAACTTAGAGACTTGGGAAGTTCCCCGGGGGCATCAAGAACCGTCATAGGTGGCTAATGCGGTCAAAGCGACTTCGATGGGTCTTTAGTGATCTAGACACGCAAATCCAAGTAATGTTGCACACATTTTAATATGTATTGCATCATTTGGACATTATGATGGTACCAGTTTATAAGGGAATTTGCTGTGTGATCGTACTCTTCAACCCGTAACTCTGGAACCGGAAGTCGGATCAATTAAAAAAAATCAATAGCAACCGATAGGAAGGTTGTACCTTTCATTTGAGACTAAGTATTTGCAAATCGGTCCAGCCATCTCAGAAAATAATCGGTGAGATTGTTTGACACATGCATACATACATACATACATACACACACACATATACACACACACATACACGCACACACTTTTACTCTTCGTCGAATCAGGAAAGATCCACCGTCGGGGACTATTCCGAGAGGTCCGTAGCGAATCGCCGGCTTGGATCGTCGGGGCACCAGTGAACCGGTCGTAATCCTCCACCCGGAATCGCTGGACTGGCCTCGGCATTCTGCCGGACTGCATCGAAAGAAGAATAACGTGTCCGTCAACGGTTGCGGGAGACATTCTTTCGTCGAGGAACTCTCCGCCGAGGTAGGCTAGCTCCACCGTCGGGTACTACGCCGAGTAGCACCGAACACAACAAACCACCAGTATAGGGCCGTCGGGGCACCAGTGTACCGGAAGCCACCCTTCAACCAGAATCGCTCGATCGACCATGGCATCCAACTGGTCAACGTAGGGAGGAGGGCATGTAGAATATCATGCCGTGCAGGACTGTTATGGCGGTTATGAGACTAGCGAAATCTAGCGCGAACAGCTAGACCTGAAATCATGTGAAATGCATTAGCAATTAGGAATCCGGGGGATCAGGCAAATGTCGGACTCCTTGGAGGAGTTTAGAGGAATAGTGTTCAGTATTATCTTCTCTGTTCAAAGTCCCTCGCTCTAACACACGATGGACGAAATCGGTAGTATGGTCGAACGTTTGCTGGGTCGGCATAAAAGCTTTACCACCAAGTAAAAAAACACACTTTTACCGATCTCGAACAACTGAGTCAAATGGTATAACAGATTCGGCCCTGCGGGCCGCGGTTAGATAGTCGAAATTCCGACCGATTGCATAACCTTTCTATATGAGAAAGGCAAAACAATATCCAGTTGTGCACCACAATTAATAATGTACTAACTATTATTTGTGATACACAACTACAATAAATCAATCGAAGACATCCTAGACTTCATAAACTTTTGCTTGGAAGATGTCATCACATTACTCAATTCAAATCAATCAGACACTGGCGGTCATTCTGAACCATTTCTTATAACTAGATATTCTGCTTGGTATCCATAGACTTGTGGTAAGGGCAACCTACAGATAACCTAGGCTGGGTGGAATAGAAGATAAGTTACTGCTGGTCCGGTAAACCATATTCCGAAATGCTCGAATTTAATGCAGATATGATTCTATGTCAGAAGAATAGGTTCACTGTTATGATTACTAATGGGGTTTTTCATTGAAAAAGCCCGGGGCGGTGGATTGCACTGGTGTTGCATTTTCTAGCAGTAGAGCAAGCCACTAGAAACGTTTCATTCCCACTTTTGCTAGAAAGTGCAAAACCAGTGCCCCGATATAAGAATCAGAACAAAATTCCGAAAATGGGTTGGATACAGTGTAGAACCGGTTTAAAATCCTAATGAAAAATCACAGCCTTTGATACTACAAAATCATATTTAGAGAATGTAGGTAAATGATCTATTTTGAATCCATCTGTAACCGGCACCGGTGCCTATATCATAGTGCCCATAAAAGCATAAGAGTCCCATATGAATTGTTGTTGAAAATGAGTTATCTGTTGGATTGTATTCTGTATCACCACTGAATCACAATGCATAAATAAGATTACCAGGTTTGTTTAGAAAATATCGAAAAAATACGAAACCATGATTGTCCCATCCATTTGGCTAAAAGAAAATGTAAATCTTGAATAGCGTATTTCTTGGCTTGTTGTTTTTCACTATGGAAATCTTATGCTTTTACGTCTGATTGATTCTTTCACGATATCAATGATCTGTTGCACGGTAGTGGGGCATAGCGTACCGAAGTGTATGTTCACAGGTTGAAATACATATACATATCTAATTGCTATATCAAATAGTACCTTTTATACGAAAGTATTATACTTATACGCTATCAGTAAAAAAAATCGTATGGTTTTTTTCAAACAATGTTGGCGAATCTACGTAGCATAAATTACAAATCACTGATACTTAGGTAGAGCAGAATAGCTTTTATATACACATATACTAACCATGATCGCAAATCACTCCCATATAGATAAGAAACCCCATAGAAAATGGGACAAATGTGCGATCGTTGGCAGTATAATTCACCATGGGTCCTGTTTGCGTTTCATCGGTATACTGTCACCGCCACATAGCATTGTTGGGACATTGAAGATCTAATGGTTATATGAATAGTCAGTCTTCGCCGTGCTTAGTTCCTCTAAATATTTATAATATCTATTGATTGGTTATGCTCAGGGCGGCAATGCTTACTAAAAATCGTTTTATATTATTTATTGGCTAGCGAGTGTACATTAGAAACTCTTCTGGTTGATTTCCTAAAAGCTTAGCTTAGTTTAGCTTGGGTAGACCGCGCGCGTCGTTTGCTCCCCTTCCCTGTCAGCACACGACCACAAATCCCACCGTGGTCAGTAATGCCGCTTCCATCCGAAACAAATCTGAGTCAGGCTCCAACCCCAACCGCTGTCAAAATGTAGGAACTGACATCGCGGGAAGGTGAGAAATAGGAGTTCTGTATCAGAAGAAAATGGTGGCATAGTGTGGCATCATATGCACAATAATACAGCTTTGCCAACCTATTCTGGTTGATTTCCAAAAAGTGAAATAAATTATGAACATGTTTTTTTATCAATGTCCGCAATATCACACCAACTCATAACTCTTTGACGATGCTGGAATTTCTCATAATGTGTGATTTATATGATAGATTTTGAAAATTAGGGTAGATCACTTGCATATGAAATTAGCTCACTGACTCACACGATTTTCTTCCGGATTCCTAAAGGGAATTTTTAGCCAGTCGAAATATGCTATCATGTTAGTATAATGTTTTACAACGTCATATTTGATCTCTTTCGATTAGTTTTGTTCATGTTTCGGACGCTGTCTTCAAAAATTTCATCAATTGTACACCAATATCAAAACCATATTCTAGCTCAGAAAAAAAAACTGATGTTATTTATGAAAAGCACAATTCAATTCAGTAATTATGTTGAAATTAATGTTACAATCAACTAAGTACCTATATTTGAATGGAAAACAAATATTCGTTATTCATTGTTCGCAACATCGTAGTCAAGATGTAATCCCTGAAATGCTGCAACTTGTGAAACTAACGCAAACGCCTACTAACGTTTATTATTTGTGTTTTCCATCTACTGCCGGTTCATGTATACGCATACAAACAAGCATCCGCGGAGTTTACGATTTGATATTCAATCGATGGAAAATATGGAATTTCCCAATGAAAATCTTAGACTTTTCGTGAAAACTGAATATACATTAGATGTAAATATTACGTAGAATGCTCCAGTATATTTTTTGAATCAATTAGAGCGTATGCATAATGCATAGATAGGTTATGAATAAAATTAGGAAAATCGTAAAATTTTCATGGAAAAGTCGGAAAATTCCATCAAACTAAAGTTCCAATGTGTGCTTTAGAGAAATAGAAACACACTGAAATACTAAAAAGAGTATGTCATCGCTTTATTTTCGAAGATATTAGCGTGGAAATGCAAAAAAGGCAAAAGTTTTTCCGGTCTAAGGTAATGCATTCGGAAAATCGGGAGAATTTTCACGCAAAATTTTAACCAGATGATAGCTGAATAAATTCTGCAGGGACGTATGTTTTTTGTTTTGGGATTTTAGTTAATTTTCTCGTCTATTTTCTCGAAAAACTAACTTTTTCCTACTGTTTTGCGACGCGAGTTACGATGGCCTTAATGGTTATTGTTTGTTTATTTAATTGAAGGCTTTAACCTCATGGGTCATTCGCCTTGACACTTAAAGATAAACGGAGCAGTATACGCAAACCAAACTATCAAAATTGATAATTTTCAGCAATATACGATTATTTGTTATTTATTGTAGATACACATCATTGTTTCCATTCATCAGAATAATATTAAATAACAGTAATGTTTTAATTATATCACGCTTATATATCCATATATGTATTCATATATCAAATAACATAAAATACAAAATTATATATATATATATATATATATATATATATATATATATATATATATATATATATATATATATATATATATATCTATATATATATATATATATATATATATATATATATATATATATATATATATATATATATATATATATATATATATATATATATATATATATATATATATATATATATATATATATATATATATATATATATATATATATATATATATATATATATATTGTATTATAATCTTATATTATATTAGATTTTATTCCTGACTCTGAAAATGAGGGCATTCTACTTCCTGTCGTTGGTGAAAACGAAAAGTTACAATATATGTTTGAGAAAATTGCATTGCTAGGACTCAATCAAATAAACTATATATATAGTTAAAGCCAAATAAAATATATATATAATAAACTATATATATAGAGTAAAGCCATGTCAAGTGATCCTCGATTTTTTCGCAAAATCACCGATCTTCTTAAGGTATATTTTATTGTATAGGGATTATGGTGAATAGCTTTTGGTATTAATATTTCGTTACAATTCCTTTTTTTCTTTAAGATATTAACCCTTAAACTTTATTGCATGATAAAATTGAAAATTTTATATCTCAAAAACTACTGAAGATAATTCAATGAATTTTTGCATACTTATGGAATGATATTTGCACTATCTTATAAAAATATTTTTACTTTATAATTGCGTGAATAACGGTACTTTGCATCTATTTAAAATTTTCAATTGTATTTTTTCTTGTGTTCTTCACGCTGAAAATTTTCAAAACGTATGTTAAGTTATGCGGCAATCTTTCACCTTCAATAATCTGTATTTATAATTTTTCATTTTTGTTCCTATCGAGAGTTATGGAGGATTTTGTAACAGTGCGCTGTTTCAACGCACGGCCCACTTTGATGCAGCCCGCGAGAACGTTCATATTGGCAACGTCGCACGTCACTACGTCAGAAAGCGCATCGTGTAGGAAGTGCGCATCGCATGACTAAAAGAAACCATATCTCTCGATTAGCGCAAAAGGGCAAACTTTTCAATACGAATTATCGAAGGTAATTTTTTTCCGGATATTTTGAGATGCGTTAAATTTTTTTGACTGAAGTGCACAACGAAAATTATAGTTGTTAAATATATTTTTTATTATTATAATTTAACGCTACTAACGATTAACATCTTTAAAAACACTTTTGTTAGTCAAAATACATCTACGTTATATCCAAATTCTTTTTTAGTCTACAACATTACTATATGAAAGTGGAAAATCTTATGCCAACAGCATTTTATTTCACGTTTTTATTTTCACCGAGTGAACAACGATGTGTCTTTTGAAAAAAGTTTACGTAAAATCTGTTGTTCAATCGCATCGATGTTGGGGTTTTTTATCACTATTGCTTCTGTTAATTCTGTTGATTGGTGGTTCTCCAAGTTCTGGTACGATATTATTTATTTTTGTCGAATTTCAATTATTCATCAACGATCTTTATTTCAAAATCCTCGTTACAGTTTTCCGCATGTACCTGTTGAGTCATCGAATATTCCAGTTCCATTGCTTTGGCAAACACTATAAGAAGAAAAATTAAACGCGTAAATTTTCCTATATTTTAAACGCGTTATAGAGGAACCCATTACTATAAACATTGGATGTAAAATCGAAAATTTAAGGAAAATTGTGTTTTGTTCATGTCCATATTTATTTTCGTTGTATTTTTTGCGCCCATTACGACATATGCTACACATGTGTTGACCAATATAATTTTTAAATTTATCACTCCACATGGATGCCATAAAAACAAGATACGACGAACATATTTATGAATTTTTTTAACGGAATACATCATTCGTGTGATCGACCCATATTTATAACATAAATCAATCGAATTTTTTTTGAGCAAATATTGTATATCTTGAGATAATATAGCATTTCGTCCAGTTCTCTCTATATGGGAAACACCCAAGTGCGATCGAAACAAAAACAAACGTCAAAACGTTTTCTCACTCGCACTGATGCAAATTAAATGAGCGCGTAATTTAACGCACGCCCCGATGACGCATGGCTGAAAAGGCGCTATGTGGATTTAAGAAAAGATTCACAATCTACCTCTTAGACAGAACCAAGTGAGAATAAAACGTGGTGAAGTATGTCAATTTGTGAAAAATATGCTAACGCAGATTAAAACATGCCCACTGCTTAACTTTGCTCATCGGCTGGCAATAACCGAGCGCACTTGTCCGAGGTATTGAGTGACAGAAAATTAAATAACTCTTGAACAATATAATAACGCTAAAGAGCATGCAAATTACTCAGAAAAAAATTCACTTTCAATTATCCATAAAGAAAAGCTTGTCTTTTTGCTTTAATCTCAGAGATGCCATTTTTGAACATGAGATACGCTCCTTCAAAGCGATGCGCATTAGGACGTTGCGACGTGCGGCATTGCCAATAGGTACGTTCTCGCGGGTTGCATCAAAATGAGCCATGCGTTGAAACAGCGCACAGTTACAAAATCCTCTATAACTCTCGATAGGAACAAAAATGAAAAATTATAAATACAGATTATTGAAGGTAAAAGATTTTCGCATAATTTGACATAAGTTTTGAAAATTTTTAGCGTGAAGAACACAAGAAGAAATACAACTGAAAACTTTAAATAGATGCAAAGTACCGTTATTTACACAATTATAAACCAAAAACATTTTTATAAGATAGTGCAAATATCATTCCATAAGTGTGCAAAAATTCATTGAATTATCTTCAGTAGTTTTTGAGATACAAAATTTTCAATTTTATCATGCAATAAAGTTTAAGGGTTAATATCTTAAAGAAAAAAAGGAATTGTAACGAAATATTTATACCAAAAGCTAATCACCATAATCCCTATACAATAAATTATACCTCATGAAGATCGGTGATTTTGCGAAAAATTCGAGGATCACTTGACATGGCTTTACTCTATAAAAAATCAACACAATCGTTATTTAGATCTGCTATTAACAAACATTAATGAAGATTTCTGTGTTGATGAATCTCATTCTCCCTTATGGAAAAATGAAACGTTTCACACAGCAATAGAATTCTCTATTTTTGTGCACAAGAATCATAATTTCATTGATTGTGACTTCGAGGACGTTTTCGATTATAGAAAAGCAAATTATGAAAATATTAAATATAAATTAAGCAGTGCTAATTGGCAGTCCCTTTTAAAGAATCAAGTGAACGTTGAATGTGCAGTGGAGATCTTTTATAATATTTTATGGCAAATAATACAGGAGGAAGTTCCACTCACGAAAAAACGACGAAATCATGCATCCAAAAATCCAGTTTGGTTCAACAAGGAAATTATTAATTTGAAAAATCGGAAGCAAAAAGCTCACAAAATTTACAGAAAACACAATAATCAGGATAATTTGGAAAAATACCTTAACATTCGTGACCAACTAACTTTGGCTATTTCTTCGGCACTAACTGTATATAATGCAAAAACTGAAAATGAGATCAAATCATGCCCAAAAAACTTTTTTAATTACATCAAAACTAAGTTGAATTCATGCAACTTCCCATCAAAAATGTCTTTAGATGGGAAAGAGGGTGAAACTTCAAAAGATATTTGTAATCTCTTCGCAACATTTTTTCAAGAAACTTATTCTAACCATTCAGACAATGATCGTGACTTTGAATATTTTTCTTATTTTCCTGATTATTCAAGGGATGTTGGTGTCAGTCACATTAATGATCAAGATATCTTGTCTGGTCTCAATGATCTAGATGCCACTAAAGGCTCAGGACCTGATGGAATTCCACCTGCTTTCATAAAGAATTTAGCAATTGAGCTTACGTCACCTTTATTCTGGCTGTTCAATAAGTCACTAGAATCTGGTATTTTCCCAAAAGATTAGAAAAAATCTTTATTAATACCTATTTATAAATCGGGTAAAAAATATGATATTCGCAATTATCGTGGAATTGCCATTCTGTCTTGCTTTCCCAAACTTTTCGAATCCATCATAAATAAAACCATTTTCAACAATTTTCAAGTCAAACAAAAAATAACAAATTCACAACATGGGTTTTTTAAAGGCCGTTCAACTAGTACAAACCTTTTAGAATTTGTTGATTACTCGTTAAATGCCATGGATAAAGGAAATCATATAGAAGCTCTTTACACTGACTTCAGTAAAGCTTTCGATAAGCTGGACATTCCCATGTTAATATTCAAACTTGAAAAATTGGGAATCGAGATGAGACTCCTCAATTGGATTAAGTCGTATTTAACAGATCGTCAGCAAATAGTTAAATTCTATGAGATGAAATCTGATATAATTAATGTTACTTCGGGGGTTCCTCAAGGTTCACACTTAGGACCTCTTCTTTTTATTTTATATGTCAACGACATCTCTCTTATTTTTGAAAAAACATTAAGATTCTCATATATGCGGATGATATGAAGCTATTTTTAGAAATTAGAAATAATAATGACTATAATGTTTTTCACAATGAAACACAAATCTTCTATACATGGTGTTGTAAATGTTTACTGGAGTTAAATGTTAAAAAATGTAATCTCATGACCTTTAGCAGAAAACAAATCACAGCTTCCGTGTCAATTACATTAGGTAATCAAACCGTTCAGAAATGCGATAAAATAAGAGATTTAGGAGTTATCTTAGATAAAAAATTAAAATTTGTGGAACATTACAACACAATTGTTCATAAAGCTAGTAATATGCTTAATTTTATAAAACGCTTCGGATATCACTTTCAAGATCCTTACACAATTAAAACTCTTTACGTAGCATATGTTCGGTCTATTTTAGAATATTGTAGTATTGTTTGGTCACCATTCATAAAAAAAACACGAAGTGAGAATTGAGTCAATCCAAAAACAGTTTCTATTATATGCACTACGCAAGTTAAGATGGACAGTATTCCCTCTTCCATCTTATGAAGCACGTTGTATGTTGATAGATATTCAAACATTGAAAGAACGTCGGGACTATGCTATGATCTCGGTTCTAAACGATATCGTCATGCAGCGTATTGACTCATCTTACATATTGTCAAAATTAAATTTATATGCTCCCACTCGTCAATTACGCAATAGAAATTTGTTCGCGATAGGTCATCACCGTACAGACTATGCTAAATTTGGACCACTAAACCAGATGATGGCTGTGTATAACGAGCATTGTGAAAGTATTGACCTTACCATGCCCCGAACAAGTTTAAAACAGTTTTTCAACTATTTACGACATCACAGTACATAGAAATAGTTTACAGGATAGTATATAAGCAATTAATATTTGTATAATGTAGTCTACACTTGATTGACGAAATAAATAAATAAACAATCTCTCGTCTCGGAGTTTTGGGTGCCGGCAGGGCAATACTGAAGGTGAAGAGCCGCTTCGAGTGGTGGAAAGCTATTTGGTGGAATCGGGAAGTTCGCCCGAACTCGACCCAAGCACGATTCGAGAAGAGTCCTCGGTTGGATGCAACACTGGTAAGTAGGGTTACTGCTCCCTAATTCATCTTAGCACCTCTATTCATCCCACCCATTTGAACACATTAGTTAGAGCAGTATCTGCTATCTCTATTCAACGCATTAGCTCAAATGGTGAGATGAATAAGGGTACGTTGTAGTCAACTTTTCGCTTCGCTCAAGCGTGAGCATTTTACATTTTCCAGGCAAAATTTTTAACTGTACTGCTTCTTAGAAACGAAGCAAAGATGATGATACCTATTTGAGCACAATCCTTTCGCTCTAAGTCGAGTTATCAACGAAATAGTGTGACATCCTGACTAATGAGATGAATAAGGGCTCGTCTACCCTACTATTTATTTATTTGCCGTTCATTGAATTCACACCAGTTGTCATTCATGCATTCATAGAAATTATAATTGCATGATTTGACAAGTTTTGAAGAATTCAATGTCCTGTTTATGTTTGTTACAATATCTCGCTGGTTGCTAATGGTTGAAACTGCTGTGGTGTTTTAAAGTGATATTGTTTCCATAGCTTGCATTATTGTATTGTTTCCGGGGTTTGCATAGGTAATTGTTTAGTTCAGAGGTCCAATTTTAATGCAGTTTTTGCCAAAAGTGTGTATTTTAATCTAAATAAACCGAATCCGAGAGCGGACATGTGACATTTTTAATAAAAGTTTGATAAACTGAAAAATTAAGGTGCGCCTTATAACACTCATAACAATGACAGTGCTTTAACAAGTGAGCTTAAGCAGCGAAGCTAGTGTGATGCGGTTTAGCCGTATATCCGAGAGCAAGGATCCAAAGTGGCACAAAGCCGCTGAGGTTCCGTTGGACGAGGCGTTGATCAACCCGTCGCCGGAGTTATAAGCTAAGCTGTGATCCTCTCGTTTGCTAGGTATACTCGAACATAGGGGCTATAGCTAGTTTAAAGCCGACTGAGCAGCAGCGAAATCGAATAATACACCAGAAATCGATATGTCCTTGACCTCGGATATGCGGCCAAGCCTCATCACTCTAGCTCGGCTGCATATGCTCACTTGTTAAAGCACTGTCATTGTAAAGTGTTATTTTATTTTTATTTTTTCAGTTTGTCGAACTTTGGTTAAAAAATTCACATTCCCCCTCTCGGATTCGGTTTATTTAGGTTAAAATAAACCCTTTTGGCAAAAAACACATAAAAATTAGGCAACTATCACTAAAGTCTCTAAACTAGACAGCTACTCTGTGTGCGTTCATGCAATTTATGATTATGATGATATAGGAACCCACGATCAGTGCATGGAATACTCCGTTGGCTGAAGATGCTTTTAACAGCACAGATAAAATTAAGTTATCAACCAACATTCACATAAACGCTGTATGATGAACCAAAATAGGGCGGATCCATAAACATTATCATTTGTGCGCAATCCGAAGGGACAGAGAATCTCTTTCCAACGAAACGATCAATCAGCCAATTCCATAACTCAATTTCCAATACTTGTTAAGGCATTACCTGATGGTTTGTGAGAGAAGGGCGCGTCAATCCTATCACCACTTGTCAGATAAGAACGTTCACAGCAACAGCATCATCCCGCAGAATTATGCGATTAATGGGAGCATTCTTATTTTGTGACTAGAAGCTAGCGATCCACGACATCTAGTCCAAGTTGCAACTTGAATGATACCCTGATGCTGCCTCCCAACCCAATGGCATATAGTTTTTATACAGCAAACATTCTGTATATAATGGTTATGATGAATATATTTTATCTGATAGATATGATATTGGGTATGTAATATGTGATATGTAATGAATTGTGGAAAATATAGCGCATAAACAAATGTATGATAGACAAAATACGATGAATACAAGGAATAAGATAATAAAATATAATACAATATAATATGACATACACACTCAATTCGGCTCGGCAATTGGGACTGTTGGGACAGCCGTGTAATCAGCAAATTTTGAAACTGATACCTCAGTAAAGTGAAATTTGTTAGCTGATTCTAGGTACCGAAACAAGTTGGAATGAGGATGTAAAAAGTGAAGAGGTTTTTGGTAGTGACTATAATGTTTTTAGAGATGATCGTGATTTACGGCTAACCCAAAGAATGTCAGGCGGAGGAGTTCTCATCGCAGTTTCATCTATATTTAATTCCGATCTTATTGTCTCACCAAAATTCAAAGAATTTGAACATGTATGGGTTAAAGCACATATCGCTGATGAAATCCACATTTTTGTCTCAGTGTACTTTCCACCGGACCTAGCTTGCAAATCAACATATGAGATTTTCTTTCAAGCAGCTGAAGAAATAATCTCTAATTTTCCTCCAGAATTTAAAGTTCATATTTATGGTGATTTTAATCAGCGCAACTTAGATTTTATTCCTGACTCTGAAAATGAGGGCATTCTACTTCCTGTCGTTGGTGAAAACGAAACATTACAATATATGTTTGAGAAAATTGCATTGCTAGGACTCAATCAAATAAACTATATAAAAATCAACACAATCGTTATTTAGATCTGCTATTAACAAACATTAATGAAGATTTCTGTGTTGATGAATCTCATTCTCCCTTATGGAAAAATGAAACGTTTCACACAGCAATAGAATTCTCTATTTTTGTGCACAAGAATCATAATTTCATTGATTGTGACTTCGAGGACGTTTTCGATTATAGAAAAGCAAATTATGAAAATATTAAATATAAATTAAGCAGTGCTAATTGGCAGTCCCTTTTAAAGAATCAAGTGAACGTTGAATGTGCAGTGGAGATCTTTTATAATATTTTATGGCAAATAATACAGGAGGAAGTTCCACTCTCGAAAAAACGACGAAATCATGCATCCAAAAATCCAGTTTGGTTCAACAAGGAAATTATTAATTTGAAAAATCGGAAGCAAAAAGCTCACAAAATTTACAGAAAACACAATAATCAGGATAATTTGGAAAAATACCTTAACATTCGTGACCAACTAACTTTGGCTATTTCTTCGGCACTAACTGTATATAATGCAAAAACTGAAAATGAGATCAAATCATGCCCAAAAAACTTTTTTAATTACATCAAAACTAAGTTAAATTCATGCAACTTCCCATCAAAAATGTCTTTAGATGGGAAAGAGGGTGAAACTTCAAAAGATATTTGTAATCTCTTCGCAACATTTTTTCAAGAAACTTATTCTACCCATTCAGACAATGATCGTGACTTTGAATATTTTTCTTATTTTCCTGATTATTCAAGGGATGTTGGTGTCAGTCACATTAATGTTCAAGATATCTTGTCTGATGCCACTAAAGGCTCAGGACCTGATGGAATTCCACCTGCTTTCATAAACAATTTAGCAATTGAGCTTACGTCACCTTTATTCTGGCTGTTCAATAAGTCACTAGAATCTGGTATTTTCCCAAAAGATTGGAAAAAATCTTTCTTAATACCTATTTATAATTCGGGTAAAAAATCTGATATTCGCAATTATCGTGGAATTGCCATTCTGTCTTGCTTTCCCAAACTTTTCGAATCCATCATAAATAAAACCATTTTCAACCAAGTCAAACATAAAATAACAAATTCACAACATGGGTTTTTTAAAGGCCGTTCAACTAGTACAAACCTTTTAGAATTTGTTGATTACTCGTTAAATGCCATGGATAAAGGAAATCATATAGAAGCTCTTTACACTGACTTCAGCAAAGCTTTCGATAAGCTGGACATTCCCATGTTAATATTCAAACTTGAAAAATTGGGAATCGAGATGAGACTCCTCAATTGGATTAAGTCGTATTTAACAGATCGTCAGCAAATAGTTAAATTCTATGAGATGAAATCTGATATAATTAAAGTTACTTCGGGGGTTCCTCAAGGTTCACACTTAGGACCTCTTCTTTTTATTTTATATGCCAACGACATCTCTCTTATTTAAAAAAAAAACATTAAGATTCTCATATATGTGGATGATATTAAGCTATTTTAAGAAATTAGAAATAATAATGACTATAATGTTTTTCACAATGAAACAAATCTTTTATACATGATGTTGTAAATGTTTACTGGAGTTAAATGTTAAAAAATGTAATCTCATGACCTTTAGCAGAAAACAAATCACAGCTTCCGTGTCAATTACATTAGGTAATCAAACCGTTCAAAAATGCGATAAAATAAGAGATTTAGGAGTTATCTTAGATAAAAAATTAAAATTTGTGGAACATTACAACACAATTGTTCATAAAGCTAGTAATATGCTTAATTTTATAAAACGCTTCGGATATCACTTTCAAGATCCTTACACAATTAAAACTATTTACGTAGCATATGTTCGGTCTATTTTAGAATATTGTAGTATTGTTTGGTCACCATTCATAAAAAAAACACGAAGTGAGAATTGAGTCAATCCAAAAACAGTTTCTATTATATGCACTACGCAAGTTAAGATGGACAGTATTCCCTCTTCCATCTTATGAAGCACGTTGTATGTTGATAGATATTCAAACATTGAAAGAACGTCGGGACTATGCTATGATCTCGGTTCTAAACGATATCGTCATGCAGCGTATTGACTCATCTTACATATTGTCAAAATTAAATTTATATGCTCCCACTCGTCAATTACGCAATAGAAATTTGTTCGCGATAGGTCATCACCGTACAGACTATGCTAAATTTGGACCACTAAACCAGATGATGGCTGTGTATAACGAGCATTGTGAAAGTATTGACCTTACCATGCCCCGAACAAGTTTAAAACAGTTTTTCAACTATTTACGGCATCACAGTACATAGAAATAGTTTACAGGATAGTATATAAGCAATTAATATTTGTATAATGTAGTCTACACTTGATTGACGAAATAAATAAATAAACAATCTCTCGTCTCGGAGTTTTGGGTGCCGGCAGGGCAATACTGAAGGTGAAGAGCCGCTTCGAGTGGTGGAAAGCTATTTGGTGGAATCGGGAAGTTCGCCCGAACTCGACCCAAGCACGATTCGAGAAGAGTCCTCGGTTGGATGCAACACTGGTAAGTACTATTTATTTATTTGCCGTTCATTGAATTCACACCAGTTGTCATTCATGCATTCATAGAAATTATAATTGCATGATTTGACAAGTTTTGAAGAATTCAATGTCCTGTTTATGTTTGTTACAATATCTCGCTGGTTGCTAATGGTTGAAACTGCTGTGGTGTTTTAAAGTGATATTGTTTCCATAGCTTGCATTATTGTATTGTTTCCGGGGTTTGCATAGGTAATTGTTTAGTTCAGAGGTCCAATTTTAATGCAGTTTTTGCCAAAAGTGTGTATTTTAATCTAAATAAACCGAATCCGAGAGCGGACATGTGACATTTTTAATAAAAGTTTGATAAACTGAAAAATTAAGGTGCGCCTTATAACACTCATAACAATGACAGTGCTTTAACAAGTGAGCTTAAGCAGCGAAGCTAGTGTGATGCGGTTTAGCCGTATATCCGAGAGCAAGGATCCAAAGTGGCACAAAGCCGCTGAGGTTCCGTTGGACGAGGCGTTGATCAACCCGTCGCCGGAGTTATAAGCTAAGCTGTGATCCTCTCGTTTGCTAGGTATACTCGAACATAGGGGCTATAGCTAGTTTAAAGCCGACTGAGCAGCAGCGAAATCGAATAATACACCAGAAATCGATATGTCCTTGACCTCGGATATGCGGCCAAGCCTCATCACTCTAGCTCGGCTGCATATGCTCACTTGTTAAAGCACTGTCATTGTAAAGTGTTATTTTATTTTTATTTTTTCAGTTTGTCGAACTTTGGTTAAAAATTTCACATTTCCCCTCTCGGATTCGGTTTATTTAGGTTAAAATAAATCCTTTTGGCAAAAAACACATAAAAATTAGGCAACTATCACTAAAGTCTCTAAACTAGACAGCTACTCTGTGTGCGTTCATGCAATTTATGATTATGATGATATAGGAACCCACGATCAGTGCATGGAATACTCCGTTGGCTGAAGATGCTTTTAACAGCACAGATAAAATTAAGTTATCAACCAACATTCACATAAACGCTGTATGATGAACCAAAATAGGGCGGATCCATAAACAGTGTCATTTGTGCGCAATCCGAAGGGACAGAGAATCTCTTTCCAACGAAACGATCAATCAGCCAATTCCATAACTCAATTTCCAATACTTGTTAAGGCATTACTTGATGGTTTGTGAGAGAAGGGCGCGTCAATCCTATCACCACTTGTCAGATAAGAACGTTCACAGCAACAGCATCATCCCGCAGAATTATGCGATTAATGGGAGCATTCCTATTTTGTGACTAGAAGCTGGCGATCCACGACATCTAGTCCAAGTTGCAACTTGAATGATACCCTGATGCTGCCTCCCAACCCAATGGCATATAGTTTTTATACAGCAAACATTCTGTATATAATGGTTATGATGAATATATTTTATCTGATAGATATGATATTGGGTATGTAATATGTGATATGTAATGAATTGTGGAAAATATAGCGCATAAACAAATGTATGATAGACAAAATACGATGAATACAAGGAATAAGATAATAAAATATAATACAATATAATATGACATACACACTCAATTCGGCTCGGCAATTGGGACTGTTGGGACAGCCGTGTAATCAGCAAATTTAGAAACTGATACCTCAGTAAAGTGAAATTTGTTAGCTGATTTTCGGTGAAATATTTTCCGAGTATCAGGTTTGAAACGTCACTTTTACTGTTTTCTCAGCCAAAAATTTGTTTACTGAGACTTCAGCCGTTGAGATTTCGGCAAAAGATGCGAAAAAAGCTGAGATTCGGCAGAAAAAATAAAGTGTGTAATATAATATAAGATTATAATATATATATATATATATATATATATATATATATATATATATATATATATATATATATATATATATATATATATATATATATATATATATATATATATATATATATATATATATATATATATATATATATATATATATATATATATATATATATATATATATTGTATTATAATCTTATATTATATTACACACTTTATTTTTTCTGCCGAATCTCAGCTTTTTTCGCATCTTTTGCCGAAATCTCAACGGCTGAAGTCTCAGTAAACAAATTTTTGGCTGAGAAAACAGTAAAAGTGACGTTTCAAACCTGATACTCGGAAAATATTTCACCGAAAATCAGCTAACAAATTTCACTTTACTGAGGTATCAGTTTCTAAATTTGCTGATTACACGGCTGTCCCAACAGTCCCAATTGCCGAGCCGAATTGAGTGTGTATGTCATATTATATTGTATTATATTTTATTATCTTATTCCTTGTATTCATCGTATTTTGTCTATCATACATTTGTTTATGCGCTATATTTTCCACAATTCATTACATATCACATATTACATACCCAATATCATATCTATCAGATAAAATATATTCATCATAACCATTATATACAGAATGTTTGCTGTATAAAAACTATATGCCATTGGGTTGGGAGGCAGCATCAGGGTATCATTCAAGTTGCAACTTGGACTAGATGTCGTGGATCGCCAGCTTCTAGTCACAAAATAGGAATGCTCCCATTAATCGCATAATTCTGCGGGATGATGCTGTTGCTGTGAACGTTCTTATCTGACAAGTGGTGATAGGATTGACGCGCCCTTCTCTCACAAACCATCAAGTAATGCCTTAACAAGTATTGGAAATTGAGTTATGGAATTGGCTGATTGATCGTTTCGTTGGAAAGAGATTCTCTGTCCCTTCGGATTGCGCACAAATGACACTGTTTATGGATCCGCCCTATTTTGGTTCATCATACAGCGTTTATGTGAATGTTGGTTGATAACTTAATTTTATCTGTGCTGTTAAAAGCATCTTCAGCCAACGGAGTATTCCATGCACTGATCGTGGGTTCCTATATCATCATAATCATAAATTGCATGAACGCACACAGAGTAGCTGTCTAGTTTAGAGACTTTAGTGATAGTTGCCTAATTTTTATGTGTTTTTTGCCAAAAGGATTTATTTTAACCTAAATAAACCGAATCCGAGAGGGGAAATGTGAAATTTTTAACCAAAGTTCGACAAACTGAAAAAATAAAAATAAAATAACACTTTACAATGACAGTGCTTTAACAAGTGAGCATATGCAGCCGAGCTAGAGTGATGAGGCTTGGCCGCATATCCGAGGTCAAGGACATATCGATTTCTGGTGTATTATTCGATTTCGCTGCTGCTCAGTCGGCTTTAAACTAGCTATAGCCCCTATGTTCGAGTATACCTAGCAAACGAGAGGATCACAGCTTAGCTTATAACTCCGGCGACGGGTTGATCAACGCCTCGTCCAACGGAACCTCAGCGGCTTTGTGCCACTTTGGATCCTTGCTCTCGGATATACGGCTAAACCGCATCACACTAGCTTCGCTGCTTAAGCTCACTTGTTAAAGCACTGTCATTGTTATGAGTGTTATAAGGCGCACCTTAATTTTTCAGTTTATCAAACTTTTATTAAAAATGTCACATGTCCGCTCTCGGATTCGGTTTATTTAGATTAAAATACACACTTTTGGCAAAAACTGCATTAAAATTGGACCTCTGAACTAAACAATTACCTATGCAAACCCCGGAAACAATACAATAATGCAAGCTATGGAAACAATATCACTTTAAAACACCACAGCAGTTTCAACCATTAGCAACCAGCGAGATATTGTAACAAACATAAACAGGACATTGAATTCTTCAAAACTTGTCAAATCATGCAATTATAATTTCTATGAATGCATGAATGACAACTGGTGTGAATTCAATGAACGGCAAATAAATAAATAGTACTTACCAGTGTTGCATCCAACCGAGGACTCTTCTCGAATCGTGCTTGGGTCGAGTTCGGGCGAACTTCCCGATTCCACCAAATAGCTTTCCACCACTCGAAGCGGCTCTTCACCTTCAGTATTGCCCTGCCGGCACCCAAAACTCCGAGACGAGAGATTGTTTATTTATTTATTTCGTCAATCAAGTGTAGACTACATTATACAAATATTAATTGCTTATATACTATCCTGTAAACTATTTCTATGTACTGTGATGCCGTAAATAGTTGAAAAACTGTTTTAAACTTGTTCGGGGCATGGTAAGGTCAATACTTTCACAATGCTCGTTATACACAGCCATCATCTGGTTTAGTGGTCCAAATTTAGCATAGTCTGTACGGTGATGACCTATCGCGAACAAATTTCTATTGCGTAATTGACGAGTGGGAGCATATAAATTTAATTTTGACAATATGTAAGATGAGTCAATACGCTGCATGACGATATCGTTTAGAACCGAGATCATAGCATAGTCCCGACGTTCTTTCAATGTTTGAATATCTATCAACATACAACGTGCTTCATAAGATGGAAGAGGGAATACTGTCCATCTTAACTTGCGTAGTGCATATAATAGAAACTGTTTTTGGATTGACTCAATTCTCACTTCGTGTTTTTTTTATGAATGGTGACCAAACAATACTACAATATTCTAAAATAGACCGAACATATGCTACGTAAATAGTTTTAATTGTGTAAGGATCTTGAAAGTGATATCCGAAGCGTTTTATAAAATTAAGCATATTACTAGCTTTATGAACAATTGTGTTGTAATGTTCCACAAATTTTAATTTTTTATCTAAGATAACTCCTAAATCTCTTATTTTATCGCATTTTTGAACGGTTTGATTACCTAATGTAATTGACACGGAAGCTGTGATTTGTTTTCTGCTAAAGGTCATGAGATTACATTTTTTAACATTTAACTCCAGTAAACATTTACAACATCATGTATAAAAGATTTGTTTCATTGTGAAAAACATTATAGTCATTATTATTTCTAATTTCTTAAAATAGCTTAATATCATCCACATATATGAGAATCTTAATGTTTTTTTTTTAAATAAGAGAGATGTCGTTGGCATATAAAATAAAAAGAAGAGGTCCTAAGTGTGAACCTTGAGGAACCCCCGAAGTAACTTTAATTATATCAGATTTCATCTCATAGAATTTAACTATTTGCTGACGATCTGTTAAATACGACTTAATCCAATTGAGGAGTCTCATCTCGATTCCCAATTTTTCAAGTTTGAATATTAACATGGGAATGTCCAGCTTATCGAAAGCTTTGCTGAAGTCAGTGTAAAGAGCTTCTATATGATTTCCTTTATCCATGGCATTTAACGAGTAATCAACAAATTCTAAAAGGTTTGTACTAGTTGAACGGCCTTTAAAA
Organism: Topomyia yanbarensis; assembly: GCF_030247195.1. NCBI lineage: Eukaryota > Metazoa > Arthropoda > Insecta > Diptera > Culicidae > Topomyia > Topomyia yanbarensis. Next base: position 203,591,674 of record NC_080672.1, on the reverse strand, counting down.
AACCCATGTTGTGAATTTGTTATTTTATGTTTGACTTGGTTGAAAATGGTTTTATTTATGATGGATTCGAAAAGTTTGGGAAAGCAAGACAGAATGGCAATTCCACGATAATTGCGAATATCAGATTTTTTACCCGAATTATAAATAGGTATTAAGAAAGATTTTTTCCAATCTTTTGGGAAAATACCAGATTCTAGTGACTTATTGAACAGCCAGAATAAAGGTGACGTAAGCTCAATTGCTAAATTGTTTATGAAAGCAGGTGGAATTCCATCAGGTCCTGAGCCTTTAGTGGCATCAGACAAGATATCTTGAACATTAATGTGACTGACACCAACATCCCTTGAATAATCAGGAAAATAAGAAAAATATTCAAAGTCACGATCATTGTCTGAATGGGTAGAATAAGTTTCTTGAAAAAATGTTGCGAAGAGATTACAAATATCTTTTGAAGTTTCACCCTCTTTCCCATCTAAAGACATTTTTGATGGGAAGTTGCATGAATTTAACTTAGTTTTGATGTAATTAAAAAAGTTTTTTGGGCATGATTTGATCTCATTTTCAGTTTTTGCATTATATACAGTTAGTGCCGAAGAAATAGCCAAAGTTAGTTGGTCACGAATGTTAAGGTATTTTTCCAAATTATCCTGATTATTGTGTTTTCTGTAAATTTTGTGAGCTTTTTGCTTCCGATTTTTCAAATTAATAATTTCCTTGTTGAACCAAACTGGATTTTTGGATGCATGATTTCGTCGTTTTTTCGAGAGTGGAACTTCCTCCTGTATTATTTGCCATAAAATATTATAAAAGATCTCCACTGCACATTCAACGTTCACTTGATTCTTTAAAAGGGACTGCCAATTAGCACTGCTTAATTTATATTTAATATTTTCATAATTTGCTTTTCTATAATCGAAAACGTCCTCGAAGTCACAATCAATGAAATTATGATTCTTGTGCACAAAAATAGAGAATTCTATTGCTGTGTGAAACGTTTCATTTTTCCATAAGGGAGAATGAGATTCATCAACACAGAAATCTTCATTAATGTTTGTTAATAGCAGATCTAAATAACGATTGTGTTGATTTTTATATAGTTTATTTGATTGAGTCCTAGCAATGCAATTTTCTCAAACATATATTGTAATGTTTCGTTTTCACCAACGACAGGAAGTAGAATGCCCTCATTTTCAGAGTCAGGAATAAAATCTAAGTTGCGCTGATTAAAATCACCATAAATATGAACTTTAAATTCTGGAGGAAAATTAGAGATTATTTCTTCAGCTGCTTGAAAGAAAATCTCATATGTTGATTTGCAAGCTAGGTCCGGTGGAAAGTACACTGAGACAAAAATGTGGATTTCATCAGCGATATGTGCTTTAACCCATACATGTTCAAATTCTTTGAATTTTGGTGAGACAATAAGATCGGAATTAAATATAGATGAAACTGCGATGAGAACTCCTCCGCCTGACATTCTTTGGGTTAGCCGTAAATCACGATCATCTCTAAAAACATTATAGTCACTACCAAAAACCTCTTCACTTTTTACATCCTCATTCCAACTTGTTTCGGTACCTAGAATTATCGAAAATGAGGAGCCTAATATATTCTTATGGATTTCGTTCATCTTTACGGCGCTCCTCATTCTATTAAAATTTTGACAGTAAACCAAAATTTCAGTGGCTTTCGAAGAAGTTGGTTCTGATTCGTTATTCGTAAAAATATTGTTTAAAATTATTTTACTGTTACCAGCTGCGTCATGCTTGTCCTGGTCTGCCTCTGAGAAGTGCGTTAAAATTGGCGAAAACACGAACGTTCACAGGAGCAAGATGAACAATGATGTTGATTGTTATGGTGATTGTTGTTAAGACCATTGTTGTTTCTATTGTAAATGTTCTTATTGCACTTGCTATCTTTGTTGTTGTAATTGTTATTGTTCTTACTGTTGATATTGCTGTATTTTGTACCCGGTTTTCTTCTCGATTTTTTACTCTTTGCTGCTTTATCTTTCTCTTTTTGTTGTTTAATACGACGCTGTTTACGTAAGTCATATTCTGACCAGTCGGAGCGCCACACTCTTTTCGAACCAAGTGTGCGCCATCCATCTTTTGCCACTTGATTATGCTGCGAACCTGAGATAGCAGTTTTATTTGAAACCACGGTCAATTCGTCCATCAGATTGGGGGGAGACACCGCAGGTGTCAAACGAGCATTATTAACACTGGTTTCCAGGGAACTAATTGTCGCGGCAATTGCCCTTACTTCGTCTACAATATCGTCGCCAGCAGCGCTGGCTTGTGATTTTATTTCGTCAAGAGCATCACGAGCAGAAAACGACTGGTTACTGGTATGTTCGTTGCATTGAGACGCCATGTCAATGGTTATTACGCTTAAATTTTGAACTTCGCAGCATATTTTTTATAGCTCACGAGTCAGATCAGTTGTGAGCTCCACCACGTACTCCTCAATGCGCTTCCTTGTGGAATCCATAGATATGTTGAATAATGACGTTATATGATTTTTTAAAACAACGAGCTCATCGGCCTTATTGACCGCGTTGTTTTCCATAGTGCGCGATAATGTTGACACCGCATAATCAACTTTCGCGCAGGTGATATTATTTACATTACTCACCGCTTCTTTTAGCTGGTGATCAATGTTGTCGAACAGTTCACCAAATGCGTTCAACTTTTTGATATCAGCAGCCATTCGAAGATTGGAATCCGTTTGCGTCTTGATTAAATTAAACAGCTGCTCCTGTTGGAAAAGCACTTTACGTGTGTCAATCCCCGTTTTAAGATTATGCTGACAATCCGAGCATAGAGGAATCATAAAAGACGTGATGTGATGCTCTTGGTGCCGTTGCACTCCTACACAGGCCGCGTGATACGATTTGTTGCAAAATTCGCACTTCCATAAGAAACGATAATCACTAATTGAACACGATCGAACACTGCACGACATAATGCTGACTATTTTTTTTTTTCGAAAATCGCGCACGGCTTGAATAAAATTAATCAAATAAATACTTGTAGCGTAGCGCCGTTCAACTACGTCTACTACCGGTAACGGTCGACTAAGAACTCCAACCACCTCTGCTCGATGAACAATACGTTGCGGCCCTTCTGCCGTTTCAACTCGCCTCAGAAGGCGACTCGGTTCGCCTGTCTGCATCGCCGAAGGCACCTGCCTCTTTCGCTTGCGGCTTGCCTCGTACTTTGCCTACATATGCCGGGAACGCGCCATACCACTAGCTTTCTTGCGCATATTATTTAAACTGAACAACTACGTAGCATACTGTTCAATCTTTTATAACTTTCTGCAAATCTGAATAGACCAATCAGCGAACTGCATTGCAATGGAAAAAAATTACCCGCCAAAAAAACCATTTCCCGAAAGGAAATTCTCTGCGAAAGTACTGCTGGAACAAACAATTTCTATGCGATTTTGTGGTCTTTGGCACTTTAGGTTTTTGGGAGTATTTTTGGAATTATCAAGTTGTTTTCCAATTTGCAATATTCTTTGAAAATATTGTTGAAATTTTATGGATGAGGGCACGAAAACGAGCGAGAGAGCGATAGTAATATCGGCCGGTAGGGTCTTTCGTCATTCGTTTGACCGTCGTCATACTACGAATACCAGCATCAGAGCAGTAGCAGATCAACATTTTTCGCTAAATGGCCCGTACCAAACAGACCGCTCGTAAGTCCACCGGAGCATAGGCTCCCCGCAAGCAGTTGGCAACGAAGGCCGTGTAAAAGTGCCCCAGTCACGGTTGGCGTTAAGAAGCCTCATCGCTACTGAACAGAAACTGTCGCCCTGCGAGAAATTCACAGCTATTAGAAATCGAGCGGGCCTAAACTGTGACCCAAAATAAACCACAAACCAACGGGTTCTTTTCAGGACCAGCCAATTATATTCCAGTAAGATATAAATGAAATTTTCGTTTTCCATTGCATTACAACCTCCCTCCCTTTTCATTCCGGCTTGAATTACTATCAATCTTGATGATGCTGTGCGGTGGGGGCACTAGTTTTCATTATAGTGGAAAATTTAGATTTGCGTGTTTTCCCACAAGTTTTTTATCTGTGCTGTTTTCAAGGAAGTTGTAGTTGCATTCAAAATAATATAGTTTACTTCTATTGTCAGAGGTGGACCTTCGAACGAAAACTAGTCTGGCTCGCTTGGAATCGAATTGTATGGACCAACCACTACTTTCAAAATCCGTTATTTTCAGTAATTGTACATTCTACAGAATTAGTCACAACTATTTCCAATCAGCGCAAAAATCGAAGGTTTTCATTCAGTACAACAGCAGATTTTCACTTTTAGAAAAACAGGCAACATTCTGGCCGAAATTTTTGAAACGGAGCACCTATATCGAAACGTTAGAAAACGTTCGATTTTTGTAAATTGAATCATTACACTAAACTGTCTACAAATCACAAATAACTTTTGATTTTGTGCCATTCTACGTGAAAGCGCCGGTATTGTTCACAAGTGGCTCACTCACCATCCAACGCTCTTGACAAGCCACTTTCTGATGCTTGTAATAACAAAACTTCAATTTCATTCTTTGTCGATAAATTGATAGCCCTGAAAAGGGCCTTTTGTTTGGGCAGTGTTCGGAATTTACTTGGAGCTGGTGTATATGGTAACAGTTTTGGTGCCATCTGAGACGGCGTGCTTGGCCAACTCTTCTGTGACAGCAGCAAACGGACGGCGGTTTGAATTTCGCGGGAGATGCTGCGAACGAACTGCTGCATGCTGATGCCGGAAACGAACTGAGCGTGAGCAACAGCATGCTGAGTTTTTATACCTGACTACAGCACAATGTAAGCTCGTCCTTTTTTGTGTTGTCCTCAATATGTGTTCTTCGTAGCTCCAGCCCTTCGTTGGTCGACCACATATTTTTGATAAAGAACAAAAATCGAAGGTTTTCATTCAGTACAACAGCAGATTTTCACTTTCAGAAAAACAGTCAACATTCTGGCCGAAAATTTTGAAACGGAGCACCTATATCGAAACGTTAGAAAACGTTCGATTTTTGTAAATGATTCACATTGCACTAAACTGTCTACAAATCACAAACAGCTGAAACACGCACTACGTATTTACGGACTGCTATATTCCTACATGAAACACAATTACGATGTATATCACTAGAAGACTAATTACCGACTGACTCCTTACAATTTGACCCAAAAGACTTTTATCATATCGTCTGTGTAGACTTTACTCTGAGAGAGTCTCAGACCTAAACAAAACATTCTTTCCACGCTCGCGAGAGTAAAGACCCCGGTGGATGAATCAGTAGTTCATTATGACTCATACCCGGAGGCCTTTACTTTCTACAACAGCGTCGCCGTTTGCTGCTAGCAGCAACAAACTGTGTTTAATTAAACAAAGTGTTTATTCGTTTCCGTAAGCATATGGCTTGGAAAGCGCGAGTGCATCAAAATATTTGCTTATGTTAAGGCTGTAGCTGGTGATGTAACCCAGGAAATTAAGTTCCCTGGTGCACCACTTGGAGAAATTTGCCAGGGTTGATGCTGGCCGAAAACTATGGGCACTGCATGCCCCCTTACTTACTGAGCTTGATGTTGCCTCGGAGAGACGCATCATCAAGACGATTGCGCGGGTTATATATAAAATTTGTGTCAAAAGTTTTTTGTGTCCTAACTCCTAAGATTGCCATTACAACTTTATGTGTGTTGTAACTATTAGTAAAACGAAAATATTTACAATTTTCTATCAGAGGTTTTTCTTTTTAACAATATCCTAACTTTATGATGGTCCTAGTATGCACCCCTGCTGTCCTTCTCGCGGCTTGTCCAATGCTTATACCGGTGTTCTCACCAGTTTGCTGCCTGGCTGCTTCCTCTCGGGTCGATAGTGGTTTTCGGGACTTTGATTTCGGGGCACCTCCTCTGGTCCTGCATCCTCCTAGGGGTATACTGTTTTCATGTTTCGTTTATATTCGCACCAGTCAGAGTTTGGTGTTTCTGACTGTGCCTTCCTTCCGCCTTGCTTCGGGATGTCCAACCACCAGTGTCTAACATGTCGGTGGCTCTCTTTCGGCGCAAAGTCGGTTTTGGTAGTTCCGACTGCGTATAGCGCCTCATTATTGGGGCGGCTGACTGGCCTATTGATATTCTCCAGTCATGTCCTCGTTTAGTAATTCACCGCAGCCGGACGTTATGGTAGTTCCGACTGGGGCAGTTTGTGTTTATTGGACAAGCATCAGTCGAATTCCGACCCAAGCAATTTATAGTTAATCATACGACCGTAGTCGGGTTGTGATGTCCCGACTGTGGCCTTTTCGCTTGTGTTTTGGAGTGAGCCGGATATTGGCTGTACCGACTGCACTCCCTACGTCTTATTCTCCCTTCTAGTATCGTATACCCATTTCATGCCAGTTTGGCTTCCGTTTCTTGTTGTCTTCTGCGGCGCCCCTCAATCGTTCCTGTCACCACCTTCGACTGGTTCCATCCTTATCGAACGCGTTGGGTAGTCTAACAATGCTACCTTAATCCATCCTTGTCGAACGCGTTGGGTAGTGCTCGTGTCTACCTTCTCCACAGGGTACACACTACTCTGGACTTCTGCATTTGTATAAAGTGTATAAAGTGGACAAAATCTCCTATTTTTAGTCATTATATTTTTCGTCAATAGACGTGATTTGCTTATTTGTCCTACCGTTTTGATAATTTGACTGTTATAGATTATTATTGTGTTAAAAATATAAATTAACGGGATTTTTTTGTTATCTTCAATCTCAACTTTTAATTTACTATATTTACTCAATTATTTCGATTTCAGTTTGTTTTCAATTATTTACTTTACACTTCAAAATTTATCGTATGTGAGATTACTCTTGCTTATAGTTTATTTTAAAATGAAAACCGACTCGGTTTGGCAATCTTCCTAATCTATTCTTGTCGGATATGTATTTCAAGCAAGAACAAGGGTGTTAGTTGTTAGTAATTGCGCCCAATTCCTTCTTTTTCCCCAGATGTGTTCTTTTTTGTTCGAGATCTTTTGCTACTTTGCTCGTTTTAATAATTTCGAGTACTTTTGCCTGTTGTGCTCGGTTTTTAGTAATTTTTTTTGTAATATTGTTTTAGGCTCGAGATGGATAATATATTTTTTGTGTGTTCCTCGAGTTGTGTATTTTTTTTTGTAATTGTGTTTTTTTCATAATAATTTTTTTTGATTATAAATTTTTTTTCTTTAATTTTTTTTCAAAAATGTTTTGTGTCGACAACATTTGTCGAAGCGAGGTAAGTATTTTTGCGGGAATACTTGATTGTCTTCCTTCCTGTCTATTGTGGCTATTGTGTATGTTGCTTCGACATCTCCCCCTATCCAATTGAGGTTGACCCAGGAGGGTACCTGTAAATAAAGACCTAAATTCCTGAAAATAGATACATGGTATTGTTAACCATGCGGTTATGAAAGAAAAGTACTCTGAAATCTTACTTACCATAATCAACTATATCCATCCTAGAGAGTACCTGAAAATTACAATCGCCAAGGTGGAATTCTTCTAATGATATTTAGAAAGATAGAAAAAAAATAACGCACTTTGGCTCATTTGCGACTCTTGTGAAATTTAAAATGAAATTCTTCTGCAGTGTCTGTCTCTACTGCAACTTGTTGATAACTTTATTGTTTTGGCATGTTTGCCCTTTTCGTAAAATATTTCCCATTTGGGCGTTTTCTCGCCATTTGTTTAATTGCATTTTTTATATTTATATTTTAACCAGTACTTGGACGGATTCATGTCACGTCTCTTTGGTAAAATGTAATCTACTGAGCGTGTTCCCTACACGTCTCTTTATAAATTGTTTAATAAAAAATTTCTATTCCCTTGTTTTCACCGCTAAGATCTCCTAATGATTATTCCCTTCGTCTTTGTCTCGTATTCCTGTTCTTCACCTTTTTCGCCCTTACTTGGTTTGTCCTCGTTTGTCAACCTCTTCGTCCTATCTGAAATTTTAAACACTCGTTCGTACTTCATTCATTTATCATACATCCTGGCGTCAGTTTCCTTGTGTATCATACACCCTTTTCACTCCAGGGGTCTGACTTCCCCTTGCTCATTCATTCTTGTGCTCCCATCTCGATACTTCGGCATTGTTTACTCCGAAGTTTCAAATCGTAGTATAGCTTACACGATCCGATTTAGAAAATACTTGACCTTAATAATCTTGGCTCTAGCTCTGGTCCTTTGACTCTGGCTTTGCTTTTATTTCGGCTCTGGTTCACTGACTCAGGTCTTTTTATATATTCATACTAAAATCTTTTTTATAAAATTGTGCTCAGCTCAGGTCCTTTGACTCTGGCTCTTGACTCTTGACTTTTATTTCGGCTCTGGTTCAATGACTCAGGCCTTCTTATATTTTCCTTTTATAACATTGTATTCGACTCAGGTCCTTTGACTCTGGCCCTTCTGTATTTTTTCCTTAGCTTGGTTCAGGTTTCTCGGACTCTGACCATCTTTTGAATTCGATTTTATTATCAGTGTTTTGCAACCTTCATTCTGATTGCCCTTTTTCACTGTATTCAATTTATATTACTTTTATTCGCAACCTTCCTCTTTCGACTGCATCTTTTTCGTGTGTTACACTTGCAAACAACCTTGCAAAATTTATTATATCCCATATTTTATACGACAGTCTTCTTGACTCGATAATAAAAAAAAATTTCCTACTTTCTGGCTTTATATTTTCTACCATTTTAAACTGCTTTTTAACGACAGACACTGCTTTTTTTTATTCATTTCGTTTATTTGATAGGCACAAATGCGTTAGCTTGGCGGTGCCGAATTCTTTTGTTTTTACATTTTGAATATCTTAAAACTAGGAGGTTACAATGTTGAAATATTTTTTTTATAAAAGAGAAAAAATTTACAGCTATCTTAAGACTAGAAAAAAAAAATTCTATATATAAGAGAGGGGGCAAAAGATCTTTTTTTTATGAAAAATTTTAAAACAAGGAATTCAATAGTAATAGTTTTTTAGGAAATAGTTACAGTTATCTTAAAACTAACAATATAGTTTGGTACACAAAAGGGGGAACAAATATTTATGAAAAATTTCACAGATGTTTTAAAACTAGGGATACAATTCTATTTACAAGATGGGAGACAATAGTTTTAACAAAGAGTAGAAATTACAACTATCTTAAAACTAGGAATACGGAATACAAATTTGATTTTTTATCGGATACTTATGCTTGGTCATTTCCAAAATCGGTGTAGAAGTAGTTGTATCAAGGACAGGGGAGAGAAGGCGTAGATGGTGACCGGTAGAGAAGAGCAAAACTTGCAACTTTCGGGCAAACGGGAGATCAGCGAAACAAATTTGCGCCTCAGTCTAGTAGGTCGGATTGGCGGATGGTATTCTTCGGACCCGCGGGGAATCCTTCAAAGGGAATCCTTCGGACCTCGAGTCGCTCTCGCTTCTGATTCCGTAGTGATAAGGGCGACGGCGGTTACATAATGGCAGTCTGAAGCTTATCGGTTCCACACGGCAAGAGGAAACTTCTAAAAACGAGAAATAAAAAGAGAGGGGCTAAATTGGGATATTTATCGTTTTTATGAAAGTATAAATAAGGGACATATAGGGGAAATCACGATTTGCCAGCATATCTCGGACTGGGACATTGGGTGGTCTACCTCGGGCCCGAAGGGAATCCTTTAACTGAGACCTGGCGTCCAAATACCCGGCGCATTCCCAGACAACGTGCTCGATGTCATGATAGCCCTCGTCACAAGCGCACAGACTACTCTCCGCAAGCCCAATACGCCGCAAATGTGCATCTAAGGTGTAGTGGTTGGACATAAGTCGGGACATTACACGAATAAAATCCCGACCCACATCCATCCCCCTGAACCAAGGTTTCGTTGATACCTTTGGGATAATCGAATGTAGCCATCGTCCAAGTTCACCATTGCTCCACGAGGTTTGCCAACTGTTGAGTGTCCTCTGACGACAAATACTAAAAAATTCGTTGAAGCAGATTGGTCTTTCGTATATGTCACCATTTAATGCGCCCACCTTTGCTAATGAGTCGGCCTTTTCATTGCCCGGGATAGAACAATGAGAGGGGACCCAAACAAAGGTAATCTGATAAGATTTTTCAGATAACGTACACAAGGACTCCTGTATCTTCCCCAGAAAATACGGGAATTGCTTTTTAGGCTTCACCGTACGAAGAGCTTCGATAGAGCTGAGGCTGTCCGAAATGATGAAGTAGTGATCTGTGGGCAGAGTGTCGATGATCCCAAGGGTGTACTGAATTGCAGCTAACTCTGCGACGTAAACTGAAGCAGGATCATTGAGCTTGAATGAAGCGGTGATAGTATTGTTGAAGATACCGAAGCCAGTGGACTCATCGAGATTTGATCCATCAGTGTAGAACATTTTGTCACAGTCGACTTCTCGGAATTTATTATAAAATATATTGGGGATCACTTGAAGGCGTATATGGTCCGGGATTCCACGAATCTCTTCCTTCATGGATGTGTCGAAGAATACAGTAGAATCAGAAGTATCTAGGAAACGAACACGGTTGGGAGTATACGTAGAAGGATTAATGCTCTGTGCCATGTAGTCGAAGTACAAGGACATAAATCGGGTTTGAGAATTAAGCTCGACGAGCCTCTCGAAGTTTTCAATCACCAACGGGTTCAGAATGTCGCATCGGATGAGCAATCGATATGAGAGTTCCCAAAATCGATTTTTTAGCGGAAGAACTCCCGCCAGCACTTCGAGACTCATCGTATGGGTCGAATGCATGCAACCCAAGGCAATGCGCAAGCAACGATACTGGATTCTCTCCAGTTTGATGAAGTGTATGTTCGCAGCGGAGCGGAAACAGAAACACCCGTACTCCATCACCGACAATATCGTTGTTTTGTACAACCTGATCAGGTCTCCTGGGTGAGCACCCCATCATGTTCCAGTTATTGTTCGGAGAAAATTGATCCTTTGTTGGCATTTCTGTTTCAGATACCTAATGTGACATCCCCAGGTACCTTTAGAGTCGAACCAGACCCCGAGATATTTAAATGTGAAAACCTGGTTGATCGTTGCACCCATTAATAGAAGCTGGAGTTGCGCCGGCTCACGCTTCCTAGAAAAAACAACCAACTCAGTTTTCTCCGTGGAGAACTCAATACCCAGCTGAAGAGCCCAAGCAGACAAATTGTCCAAGGTATTTTGTAATGGTCCTTGCAAGTCGGCAGCTTTGGGCCCTGTAACACGACGGTCTGCAAGTTGCCTTAGCGTGCATGAATTGGCAAGACAATCGTCAATGTCATTCACGTAAAAATTGTAGAGCAGGGGACTTAGACATGAGCCCTGGGGAAGACCCATGTAGCTAAATCGCGATGTTGTTAAATCGCCATGCGAAAAGTGCATGTGCTTTTCAGACAACAGGTTTAGCAAAAAGTTATTTAAAATTGGTGAAAGACCATGCTGGTGCAGCTTCTCTGACAGAATGTTGATAGAAACTGAGTCAAAAGCCCCCTTAATATCCAAGAAGACTGATGCCATCTGCTCTTTGTTAGCATAGGCCATTTGGATTTCTGTAGAAAGCAACGCAAGGCAATCGTTCGTCCCTTTGCCTTTGCGGAAGCCAAATTGTGTATCTGACAGTAAGCCATTTGCTTCAACCCAATTGTCGAGGCGAAACAAGATCATTTTCTCGAACAACTTCCGAATACAGGACAGCATTGCAATCGGCCGATACGAGTTGCGGTCGGAGGCTGGTTTTCCTGGTTTTTGAATGGCGATGACCTTCACTTGCCTCCAGTCATGAGGGACAATGTTACCCTCAAGAAACTTGTTAAATAAGTTCAGCAAGCGCCTTTTTGCAGTGTCAGGCAGATTTTTCAGCAAGTTGAGTTTGATTCTGTCTAACCCTGGGGCGTTATTGTTGCATGATAAGAGAGCAAGTGAAAACTCCACCATCGAAAACGGTGTTTCGTTCGCGGTATCGTGAGGAGACGCGGCGCGGCACGTTTTCTGTACCGGGACAGAGTCCGGACAGATCTTCTTGGCGAAAGCGAATATCCAACGGTTTGAATATTCCACGTTCTCGTTAGTACTATTACGGCTACGCATACGTCGAGCCGTACCCCAAAGAGTGCTCATCGCTGTTTCTCTCGTTAACCCGTCGACGAACCGGCGCCAATAACTGCGTTTTTGGCTTTCATTAAACTCTTCATTCGCCTTTCTAGCGACGCGTACTGTTGATAGCTAGCGGGTAACCCGTCTTCCCGGAAGGCCTTATATGCAGTGGACTTCTCCGCGTACAGCTCTGAGCACTCTTTATCCCACCACAGTGTGGGAGACCGTCCATGGGTATTCGCGCTGGGTACTGGTTTAGTCTGAGCTTGATTCGCACTGTCGAGAATCAAGCCAGCCAAAAACCTGTACTCTTCCTCCGGAGGAAGTGCTTGAGTGGATTCGATTTTAACGGATATCGCGGTCGCGTAACTCTTCCAATCAATGTTCCGTGTGAGGTCATACGAGGCATTGATTGTTTTCGATGGTCTTGAACCGTTAGCAATTGAAATCACGATAGGCAAATGATCGCTACCGTGGGGATCAGGGATCACCTTCCACATGCAATCTAACTGTAGCGATGTCGAGCAAAGCGATAAATCCAACGCGCTTGCGCGTGCTGGTGGTGTAGGAATCCGCGTCATTTCTCCCGTGTTTAAGATGGTCATGTTGAAATTGTCGCAAAGATCTAGGATTAATGTTGATCTATTATCATCATGAAGACAACCTCATACCGTACCGTGCGAGTTAAAGTCTCCCAGAACTAGCCGCGGTGCCGGTAAGGATTCCGTGATATTAAAAAGCGTTCGGTGCCCTACCGAGGCTCTAGGAGGAATGTAGATGGAAGCAATGCAAAGGGTTTTACCTTTGATTAAAACTTGACAAGCAACAATTTCAATGCCTGGTGTTGAAGGGAGGTTAATTCGGTTGAAAGAATAGCACTTTTTGATCCCCAAAAGTACTCCTCCATAGGGGTTTTCTCGATCCAGACGAATTATATTAAAGTCGTGGAAGTTGAGATTTATATCGGAAGTTAACCAAGTTTCACATAATGCGAAAGCATCACATTTTAAACTATTTAGTAAAAATTTAAAGGAATCGATTTTCGGGAGGATAATTCTGCTGTTCCACTGTAGAAAAGTGATCGAATCGGTGACCTCGTTCGATGACTTAGCCATCGAAGGATACGATCGCTGCAAGGAGGGGCCATTTAGTAGTCAACTGCTTCAAAAATGTTTGCACTATAGGGAGAAAACGTATCAGAAGGCTTTTAAGAGGATCAGTAACATTGAAAGCTGTGAAAATTAAGTCCACTATGTCAGAAAATTTCATTAGTCCGCTACTGGACTGAGTATCTGTTTGAAAAAAGGGGACACTTGGGGTTTTTGGTGTCCCTGGAAGTGGTGGGTACTCCTTGTTAGAATTAATATTTCCAAGTCCTGGAGCAAATTGCTTCGGCTTTTGTGCATCACTTCCGTTGGATTTATTGATTGTAGTTGGCGCACTCTGAGGGGACGACACCTTGGCACCCTTACGAGGCAATTTAGGGGAGGCTAGATTTCTCCTCTTCCTGGATTCCCCTGGGTTAACCAATGATGTTCCCTCTTGTGGGTCGTCAGATTCTTGCTCAACGCCAGCCAAAAGAGCAAAGGAATTTTCGGAAGGGACAGATGGCGAGGCATTCTTTAGCATTTCTGCATAAGAGTGTCTCGAGCGATCCTTAAGGGAGCGCTTAATTTTATCCCCGCGCTGCTTGTACGCCGGGCATGACTTAAGAGCATGCGGAGGGCCCCCGCAGTAAATACACTTCTCAGTTTCTCCACCGCAAGCGTCATCCTCGTGCTCTCCCTCGCATTTGCCGCACCTTTTTTTTATTGCCACAATAAGTGGCTGTGTGGCCCAGTTGCTTGCAATTGCTGCAGTTCATTACCCGCGGTACAAACAGGCGAACGGGTAAGCGAACCCTATCCAGGAGGACATAGTTGGGAAGAGCAGACCCGGAGAAAGTCACCCGAATCGAGTCTGACGGAGAATAAGTTGTCTTATCATTTTCTGTTTTTGCGGAATACAATTGCTTGCATTCCGGAATCTTCACCTTTTGAAGTGAAGGGTCCTTAAAGCAGCCAACCCCGTACTTCAACAGGTCTTCGCACTTTAGACCCGGTTCGGCGACTATTCCATCGATCTCCACTGCCCTACAAGGCACATACACTCTGAATTGTTTCGTAAAACGTTCCCTGCGAGCAATCTGGTTTGCCTGATCGAGGTCATTTACTATAACGCGTATCTTATTAGCTCGAACACGTGTTATCTGAGCTACGGCCGGGTAGTTAGCAGTCAGCTCCCGTGATATTTCTAGAATATTGGGCGATTTCGTGTTGGGCCGGAAATACACCACCGAGGGTCCATTTGAACTGGCTGGGTATGTTTTAATACGGGGAGGACTGGGGGAATCAGGGGAGGGAGTAATATCGGGTTTATCCGGTAAATCCATGGGAATATCATTCCCATCCAATGTTCCTTCGCCCTCGGCCATTTAGGCACGAGGATAGCACGTGGTGTAAACGAGAGATGAAACTTGTATTCAGGGGAAAGGGAAAAGTAGACCGATCGGGGAAAGGGAAACGAAAGAAAGAAAAATAATACTTAGCTTATATAGCGGCATGTCCGGCAATTCTGGTATTCACTTCACCAGCCTGGGCACCGGCGAACAAAGACTGCCTCAAACAATAGTTGACCTTCACTGACAATATATATTCTTGTTCAATTTATGCACAGCACCAGAAAACGAACTGTTTCGATCGAGAGCTCGGAGAGTTATGACAGACACTGCTTATTTTATTTTAAACTTTTCATTTTTTTTTCTGACATAAACCTTTTTTTTAATTAAACATTATTTCCTCGTATTATATTTTGCCCTTCATTCCGTTCTTCATTTGTTTTTCGTTGTGTTGTTCGTCACTTATTTATTCTTTGTTCCTATTTCAGTATACACAATGCTGACTAGTATATACATATTGATTTAATAGCTACTTGTGTTTATATGTAGAATAGTTTAATAAGGTGAATATGTACATATGTATTTACAACTATGTACATTTTTTTATTAGAACTCAGTCCATATACCTTTTTAATCGGTTGACATGTACTTTCTCAAGTCTATTTCCGTTTTTAATTACGGCTGTTTGCTCACTTGGCAGTTCGACCACTTCGTATGGTCCTCTCCATAGATTTTGCAATTTCTGTCCTACACCCATAGGGGTTGCGTGTACTAGTACTAAATCCCCCCACATAGGTGTCCATTCATTCGCTGATTTGTCATAGAGTTCTTTTCTTCTTTGCTTTGACAGAATCAGATTTTCCTTTGCCGTTGCGTGCATTTTGGCGAAGCATTTCCTGATCTCACCCGCATAGCTGTCAAAATAAATTTCCCGGTCTTTTCAATTCGTACGGTGTAAATCCGGTCGATGAGTTCGTTGTAGTGTTGTACTCGAATGTGAAGAATGGGAGTAACTGGTCCCAAGTGCCGTGTTCTCCACTTGTGTACTGTCTTAAGTAAATTTTTAATTCCCTATTGGCTCTCTCTACTAAGTTTGCCTGCGGGTGGTACGCACTGGTAGTTATCTTCTTTATCTTTAGAATTTTGCATACATTCTTCATTAGGGTGCTAACGAAGTTTGTGCCGTTATCTGTAGCTAGCTCCTGTGGAGTACCAAATTTACAGATCACATGTTCTACGAAAGTCCGCGCTACTGTTTCGCTTTCTTGATTCTCCATTGGTGCTACGATAAGGTATCTGGTTAGGTCATCCTGCATCACCAACCCATATTTGTTTCCCCAGTTTGATTCGGGTAGGACAATTTTTCCAGCGGTTCCGTTGCCGTTGTAGTAATTTTCATTGGAATCATATTAATTCTGCGAAGCATGCGTTTCGCTCCCACGTGTCCTCCTAGAGGGGCATCGTGGAATTCCAGTAAGATTGTTTCTACTTCCACTCTTTTTACTGCAATGCGTTCGAAATCCGCATTGTACAGCGTACATTGCTTTCTGCCTTTCCATGCCGCGAATTGCAGCATTTGGATCGCCTCATATTGTCTAATTTTTCTAAATGAAACAACCTGTATGTTACTTGCGTTGGGCATTTTGCTGATCAATGTGGCAAAGCCCCGCATGAATATGTCCAAAAAGTCTTTGCTGTCTAACAGCGTATTGGTATTTCCTGGCATTATGATGCCAAATAGTTTTTTCTCTGGGGCAGAAAGGATACTGTCCTGCACATAATCCTTCAGTCCATGCGGTAAGTCGCAAATTTTAGAAATTTCAGCGTACGATGTTCTGCTATTCAAAATAATAAAATTGGCGTCATATGTTCCTTCGGTGTCAATCACTGATGCAAAACTAAGGATTTCGGTGGGGATTGTATTGGATGCTATTGCTTCCTCGAATTCCTCATATTTTTCATTTATGTTGCTATTTTCTTCCGAATCTCTTGAGCTTTCATTGTTACTCATATCAATGACGTCTAAATCGTCACTGGCGGCTTGATTATTTCTCGATGTTTCGGCGTCTTTTCTTTGCTTTTGCGCTCGCGTCAATACTAACACCGGGACAGCTGATTCTTTGTTTTTGTCATCCATTTCATTGTTTTGTGGTAGGCGAGATAGAAAATTCGCAACCACATTCTCTCTTCCTTGCTTATATCGGATGTCGCACTCAAGACCTTGTAGTTTGAGTCGTAATCTCGTAAGTGTTGAAGAGGTTTCTTTTAAATGCCAGATTGAAATTAGTGGACGATGGTCCGTATATATTATGAATCGTTGTCCAAATATATAGTGCTTAAAGTATTCTACTGCCCACACAATAGTGAGTAATTCTTTCTCAATCGTGTGGTAGCGCCTCTCGGCACCGACCAGTCCTCTACTTGCATATGCAATTGGGCGATCTGTTGACTTTTCGTTGGAGAGCACAGCGCCTATTGCAAAGTCGCTTGCATCCGTAGTAATTACAAACGTGTCTTCGTAATTTGGTCTTACTAATATTGGGTCCGAAGTTAAGTGTAATCTTAACCCATTATGTCCCAGGGGTTTCAAAAAGTGAGCCAAATACAGTAATATCTTCAATCCTATCAAAAAAATGTATCAAAGATTATGGGAAAAATAAAATCGCCGCTTAAAATGGTTTTGAGAATGAAAATATCTTGTGCAAAAAATGTCGTACGATTAAATAAAAACAACAAATTTTAAGTTGTTTCACAAATTTCTTCGGATTTTCTGATAGACAACACTTCTTTTATACCTGTGGGAACGTTTTGTCACATAATGGAATTATTAGAATGAATTCCAACAATAAAATCTAATTAAATGTATTGCTTACTTTTCAGCCGCCATTTGCCCCTACTATACACGGTTCAAAAATGTAAATAAAAATACAAAAAATGGCAGCAGTCTTGTTTCACAGTGTGTAAGTAGGGGTTTGCCCACTACTCGGGTTCTTGTTTGCCCGGCGAAACCTTCTTTTCAGGCCGGCCTAGGTGCTTCTACAGAATTTCGGATTTTCGTTTCACCAGAAAAAAGTGTAAACAAACAAATAAATTAATAGATTTACCGACTTTTATTCCACCAAATCTCCTCTGCTGCACTCTGTCAATGAAGTTGATTAGCTGCTTCTGACGATGGCGGGAAGGCGGGCGGTTTCTTCCGACCGGCCGGGAACACAACGGCCGCGTTCTCCTGCTGGTGTCGTTGGCTGCTCCGGCAGCGGTCCTTGGCTTTTAGCTAGGGAGGTGAGCTTGGCTCCTTTGTTGGAACCTCCCTAGCGACGTTGGCGACGAATCGCCGGATCGTCTACTCGCCGTAAACGATCCCGGAAGTTACCGCAGTAAATTTCCCAGGGGGAACCTTTGTCCGCCCTGCTTCGTTCTCCTTGGCAATTAACTGTGGAGGAGAGCTTGGCTCGTTCGACTGATCCTCCACAGTGAGAACGACACTGGTGTCACTTGGGTCCTTTTTATTTAGCCGGGGAAGCGAGTAGCTCCTTAGCGATTAGCTTCCCGTCTCGGCGACCCTATACCAGGACTTTTTCGTATGCCCGGACCACACACCGATACACTGACGGATTTCATTTGCCGTCACACGCGCGCACTGAACTTTTATTACGGTGGCGGGAAACTGTCCCGAAAAAAAGGAATAAACCTGGAACGTCTGTACCTGGCTGTGGTCCGTCACTTTCTAACAACTCGATGGCCGCCTTCCTCACTCGACCCAAAACAAGCACCAAAAAACGCACCGCCGCATAGCTGTCAGCGCTATAGCACAGCATAGTCAGAGCACTTTTGCAGCGAAAGGAGAGCGGTAACCTAACTAAACCCTATGCTATTTATTTACAAATACACAACAAAAATTACTACACCTATCTGGACTAATAATAACGTTCATGGACTATTATTTAAACGAAATTTACATCAAAAACATGAACGGGCATAATGAGCAGCGGTGAGTTATGTTGCAATAACAATACACTCTACGGAGAGAGTACGCACAAATAGGTATATTTCCACCCAGTGCTAAATTGTTACCCTGACGGGTTACAATCTCGCCCACACCGGTGAAAAAAATTGGCAACAATTTTTTTCTAACCTAACACCTAACACCGATACAATAATAATACGCAATGAATAAATAAATAAATAAACAAAGAAAAACTAACTACACCTAATTATTTCTTCCGCAATTTATCAAAATTCATCAAAAAAAATAATCGACCGGATGTCCTCATTGGTGAAAAGTTTGCCTGTGTTTGGTCTGATAATACTGACAGCATACGCGAAGCGAGAGGCTATCAGCCATCGTCATTACTCGGTTATGGGTTGAACCCTAAATCTAATCCGAAAACCAGATCGGTAACAACTCGATATTCCCAAAATTCTGCAAGTGGCATTGGCAATTTTCAATGTTTCAACTTGCAGGGGAACGGTTGTCGGCATTATATTGTTCTTTTTCATCGACTGCCCAGAAATGTCTTACGTGTCCTTACGATACCAGTACTACACATTTGTGTTGGGGATTCCTTCCAAATACATTCACACAATCCCATTCATTCATCCTCAATCACTGGCCTGCTCGATCATTCACATTCCGATAAGCACTTCGAATCAACCCCAAAACAATTTTATCTTATCATTCACACATGCATTCATTCCCTCTGTTCGATTCCACACTCATACATTCACTCATACAATACCGCTTAACAGGTCATCATTTCTCCCACTCACAGACATTCCGGACAAAAGATTTGTATATTCGTCCCCTTTCGCCTCAAAACGCTTCGTACATGACAAAAGAAACGTTTGAGAGGGACCAAAGAATGTCTTTCGCATAATTTAAACAGATCAAAATAATTCCCGCTGGAATCAAACGAACCACCCCAGGTTTCACCACAAACCCAAAATTATGCGAAATAAAATTGTATCTACCGACCCGAAAACGAAGACACGGTATTGTTTTACCCCATTCGCTCTTCCACTCACACCACTCTGATCCAAATCGGGCTACACCTGCATGATGCATATCCTTGGTGCGAACATTCATCTGAATGGATGAATGAATCATCATCAAAACAAATAAAACGGATCGCGCATTCGTGTCTGCAATTCGTATTCCGCGACTTTTATTCGTTTTCGCGAGTGTCCTTGGAGTAGTAGTCGCGTAGGAAACCCATTTCCGCGAGTGTTGTGTCCCTGGAAAATATGGGAAAAGTAGTATTACAGTGAGATTATGCTCCAAACAATGAGTTTTTTACATTTTCTGCACCCGTAGGTGCTGGTGTCCCCCTATTGAAAGGGATTTTGAATAAATTTGTTTTGCCGGACACGGCGTAAAGTGACGTATTTGATGCGGCCGGGGACCACGGTGTGTTTATTGAAGTGGATAATTCTATCCTTCCGTGGCAAAGACGGGTCCCCGACCATACAATAAGTGAGATAATTTGATTACCTCACTGCGTGAGTGGGGCGCAAAAGAATTTTGCTTCTGTTTGCCGAACACGGCAGGTAGTGTATTTAGATACGTCCGGTGCCCGGGAGAACGGTACGGTATAAGATTAGTGTTTTTTTAGTGGAGTATTCCACCCTACCGTAGTTGTCACCGGGGCCGGAGCATATATTTCGTGCGAGTGTTTGCTTACCCCACTGCGCGAGTGTGGCTCAAAATAAATGCATGAAGCTAATGAAGAAGCTTTTCGCGGCAGAGTTGGTCTTACACAATAAAAATAGAGAAGACGGAGAAATGTTTATTGTTTTTTTATTCGGACCAAAGTCCGTGTTGCTGCCGTCGGGAACTAACGGCTGCTTTTGGAAAACTCCCAAGTGAGTAATCCATATAAAAGCATACCGTCAGTCCACAAACGGCACGGAAAAGTTTTTTTATGCTGGTTTAAGGAGATTTGCTGGCCAAACTCCAAGATTTTTACCTGCTAAATCCTCCAGCTCGTAGGAGGATACACCCTTTTTTGAGACAATTTTTGCCGGTAAGTATTGTGGTCCAAGTTTAGTAAGACTCGAGTGCATTCGACAACTTCATGTTTCGACGGTACACCATTTGTCCCGTTTCAAAAGGTTTGGAGAACTTTCGATGACGCAAGTTGTACTGATGTCGGATACCCTCGCTTGCCTTTGCCAAATTTTTGACCACAATCTCCCGGATTTTGTCTATCTGTTGGTGTCTTGTTTCTAGGTCACCCTCACCGGAAATCCTGCTGAAGTCATCGGCAGATGCCATTTCACACCCGTGTATAATGAAATGAGGACTGAACCCAGTGGAGGAATGAACGGTAGTATTTAGGATGCGCTCCACATCGGTAATGTGGATATCCCAATTGCGCTGCTCGGTTCGAGCATATGCCCGGATTGCGGTGTTTATCGAGCGATTTGTTCGCTCCACTGGGTTAGCCTGCGAATGATAGCGGGAGTTAAGCCAATGTTTGACGTTGGTTTCTTTTATGAATTGACTGAACTCCTTTGAGGTGAAAGTGGAGGCACTGTCGCTTAGCAGAATTTCCGGGCTACCATGGCGATTGAACCACTGTTCGCGTAGTATCGTACAGAGTGATGTACTAGCGACTTTGCGAACTGAGGTTAACATGACGTACTTGCTGAAGACGTCGAGGACGACAAGCAAGTGTTGATTGCCACGTTTGCTTTTTGGAAGAGGACCAATATAGTCCACAGAAACCATTCGCCATGGTGCATTGGTCGCACGCGACTGACCCATTTCGGGCTGGACTGGGACGAAAGGAGCTTTGCTTTCCTTGCACGTCCCGCATTCTCGAATAAACTTTCGTACTTCAGATCCCATACGAGGCCAGTAATATCGTAACTGCACTTCGTGGATCGTTTTATCGTATCCCACGTGAAGCAAATTTTCGTGGGTACGTTGAATCAAATCTTGACGGAACTCGGGTGCTGGGACGAGTTTCCAACTGAACCGCGAGTCGCATGGAACAACTTTCGAGTTTACATACTTGAAAAGTTGATCATTTTCTACTTTGAAGTCGGCATAGTCGTCAGGATTTTGGATAACTTTGGACTTCATGGAACAGTACCAGTCTGAGGTGGACAAAGCGGAAACGGCTGCTACGGCCCGGGATAACGCATCTGGAACGACATTGTCCTTGCCTTTCCGGTGCTCAATAGACATGTCGTAGAGTTGCGATTCTAAACTCCAACGACTCAAACGAGAACTGGTTTTCCATTTAGTCTTCAGTATCCATGTAATTGCTGACGAATCAGTGACCAGTCTAAAATGATAACCTTCCAAGTAACCTCGGAAGTGTTCAACCGCCATTATCACCGCCAGACCTTCCTTCTCAGTTGCATGATAGCTCCTTTGGGGGAGTGGTCAGTTTGTGCGAAAAGTATGCAACTACTTTCTCACCCTCGGGATACTCCTGCACCAGAACAGCAGCGACTGCTACGTCACTAGCGTCTGTCTGAAGGATGAACTCTTTGGAAAAGTCTGGCAGGACTAAAACTGGAGGAGTGACTAGAAGTTCCTTAATTTTAAGGAACGCGAGTTCTGCCTCGGAGTTCCAAACTAAGCTCTTGGTTTTCGTTTTGAGCAGATCGGTCAAGGGAGCAGTGACCTCACTGAATCGATTAATGAAGCGGCGGTAATAACCGCACATACCGAGGAAACGACGAAGTTTCGTCACGGTAACCGGTCTCTCGTAGTCGAGAATCGGTTGAAGTTTGTCAGGATTGACCTTGAGTCCGTCCCGATTCAACAAATAACCAAGAATCTTAAGTTCGGGGACTCCAAAACGGGATTTTTCTAAATTGATGGTTAGGTTGGCTCTTGCTAGACAATCGGCTACTGCTTTGAGCAACTGTATGTGATGCTCGAACGTTTCGCTTACCACTATGATGTCATCTAGGTAGACGAAAACGTAAGGTTCCCATATACCTCGTCCAAGAACCTGGTCCATCAGTCGCGCCAGAGTAGCGGGGCTGTTGACGAGACCAAATGGTAGACGAGTAAATTGGAACATACCCCTGCCGGGAACACTGAAAGCGGTATATTTGCGACTATCCTTGGCCAGGGGTACCTGGAGAAAGGCCTCCTTCAAGTCTATGGTCGACAGGTACTTCGCCTTGGGTAAGCCTCCCAATATTCGCCCAGGGTGGGGCAGAGGGTATGCATCTCGTACAGTACGCTCATTGAGAGGCCTAGCGTCTAGACAAAAGCGAATTGAATCGTCTGGTTTCGTGACCACCACAATATTAAGCGACCAATCCGAATCAGACTCCTCGATAATTCCCATAGACCGCCATCGGTCAACTTCTTCCCAGACCTTAGACAGTTTCTTTGGGCTCATGTGATAAGGATATCGGCAAACGGGTGCCGCACCTTGGAATTCATCTTTGATGACAATCCTGTGCTCTGTGAATGAGGTTGCGCTTAGCTTTCCGGGCTCTACTGCCTGGAAACACTTCTTTACTTCTTCTACGCGCGCTAACTGTTCCGAAGTGAGTATCGACTCACGCGGTACTTCATCTTCTTCGTCGTCTTCCGATTCCTGACCTGAGCTCAACAGAGCACAGTTTTGTATCTCAGGAGAAAGTTGACGGTCAGATGCTCCACTACAAGAGTGCATAGGACCTTTGTCAAATTTTGAAAAGTATACGGAAGATACGCTTGTCCAATGATTGGTAAGGATTGACCATTGGCAGAACGTAGTTCGAATGGTCGTTCCAACCTTTTCAAGGGACTTTTCGAAAACTTTCGGTATAGCTTTTGACGTAGGACTACGTCTTTGTTTTCGATATAGGGATGCACGTTGCAAATTCTACAAAAATGGTATGTAACGAAAAGTGGTCCAATTTTAAACGCACATAATTCAGCCATCTCACGATAAATTTTCAAATTTTTTGCGCATATCGCCCCGAAATACTTCTAAGAAAAGATTCCAATAGATAAACCCATAGATTTTTGATATCATGGCATTAAAAATTTAAATAATGAACAAACTTGTCAAAATATCGCGCATTTACACACAGAAGATAGCGCTTCCCTAGTCCAGCACGACAGATTTGTGTACCTAGCGCGCTACGTTTCTATGAATGACGTCATCGACTATTTAAACGGACGGATTTCGCCGAAGCAGCTCAGTTGCCTGTTGAGCGGCAAGCGAAGCAGATCGCTGCGCTGCGTGCTTTCACAGCCAGTGTAGCTGAGTTAGAAAACCGTTACACTGCCTGTGGAGGTACGCTGGCCTACCCAGCGAATGCGACTGTATATATATATATATATATATATATATATATATATATATATATATATATATATATATATATATATATATATATATATATATATATATATATATATATATATATATATATATATATATATATATATATATATATATATATATATATATATATATATATATATATATATATATATATATATATATATATATATATATATATATATATATATGTATGTATGTATGTATGTATGTATGTATAGTTTCGATATATGATTAAGACCATTCGCTTTAGTTGTATTCGTACTTTAGGAAAGTTATAATAATGGCAAAATATAACTAGAATACTTGGTCTATACATGAAATGTGATTATATTGTCTAAAATTTGATTTTTCTTCACTGGTCCGGGTTTTTTACCACACACAATCGAAAAGTTTTTACAGGCTAACCTTATGCTATAAAGATTTAGTTCCAGATATTAGTTCGGTCACAGTTTTCTGTGTTCTTTCTTCAGATCTTTTTAAATAAGTTTAATCGGATTCGATCACCTACTACAAATGAAATGACCTGAACCTGATAACCAAGAAGGTTTGGTTCAATGTGTAATATTCGATGTTGATTGGTTGTGATTAAACCATACGTAAGAAATATGTTTGATTTACTATTACTATAAATGCACTAAGAAAATAAATATTTTACATTAAGTAGTATAGTCCTACGTCAACAGCTCGTGCAACCCCATAGTGCTGCCCCTTGTAGTTTTTAGTTATAATTGTGGCGTTACTATCACTGTCGAGCAAGGCTTTGAAGGATTTGCCGTACACTGCAACAATTGCAAATGGACGGTTATCGAACGGGTCGTCAAGGACGATGGTTTCGACAGACAACGAATTATCATAGTCCTCAGCACGAGCCGGTCGAAAACTGTCGTAAATCTGGGGATTAATAATGAGTTGTTGTTTGGAGCGCTGTTTTACTGCTAACTGCGACTTCAGTTGGTTCTGATCCCGTTTTTTAGGCAGTAAGGGCAACGAGAAACATCAAAACCTTTAAATCCGCACACTATGCAGAAGACCCGCCTTGGTTTCCGGCATTCCTCATATTCGTGTCCTTTGTCTCCACAATTGTAGCAGACGCCGAGCACGGGAGGACGATGCTTTTCCACCAAATACTCCAGACACATTATAGGTTTCTGCGGTGGTTCGATTGGTTTTTGATTGTTTCCCTCGAAATTCTTTTCATCCTGATTCCCTTGCTGTTTCTTTTTCTGGTTGTCAGGAGGCTTGCTTGAATCAAGACCTGTCGGTTTGGCATTCTTGTTCCAAAACATTTTGGATTTTGCGTTGCCGTTATTCTGTCCATCTCCCTTTTGGTTTTGCTGATTTTGTTTTTGTTTGTTTTGAGGTGGATTATAAGAATAAGCAGCAACTTCCCGAGAAGAACCGAAAACTTTCTGATAAATCGGCGTCTTGGAGGCGTCGATCGATTTACCAAGACTCATCAATTCTGAGAGCGTGTTCACTGGCTTGACGATAAGCATTTGTTTATAGTCGGGTTTCAGGTTCCGCTTGAGCACGTCGAGTTTTTCACTCGGTGCCATTGGAACCGTCATAGCACGAAATATTTTTTCCATTTCCAGGAAATATTCCTGGAAAGATTCGTTGCGCATCTGCCGGCGCTGGAGAGCCTTCATTTTGAGCGTAGCATCAAGTTCAGGATGTACAAAAATTACCTTGAGCTCGCAAACAAGAAGGTTCCAGTTAAACAACCGGTTTTGCGCACGCATAGCCTGATACCAGGTCAAAGCATTGCCAGTGAACAAATGCATCGCAGAATTGAAAAGTTCGTCTTCGCACATTTGCTCACACGCAGCGTAACTCGCTACGGTGTCCAAGAATTCATTTAGTCCCGTTCCTTCATCAGTTCCAGCATACTTCCGAATTTTCCAATCAGCGACGCGTTGCGGGTTACGCGAGGAATTCCTTGGGGTTGCCATCGATCCGTTTCCCGCGTTGGTAGATATTTAAAAGTTCGGATAGGATGGTCCCATCCGCTGTTCGGTCCATTCAGGAACGTGAGGCTGGTTCTGAGTTTGGTACGGGGCTGTGAATCCGGTATTCTGTTTCGGTTTCTCGATTGGAAGTGATGGACATATATTGTTGACCCGAGAATCCTCGCTTCAACACAAATTGATCGGGACTGGGCGCCAGTGTTGGGCGAGGAATCTCTGGTTCGTCAAATGAATCGGGTACGTCCATCAAACGCAAATCTTCCAAATCGGTCTGCAGATCCATCTCAGGAGCACTTTTCTTCTGATGTACTAGTGCCCGAAGTTCACTGACGGATTCACGAAGTGAGACAACTTTTTGAACCGTCTTTCTTAAAACTGACGAAATTGTTGTCAGTGAAGCAATCCCGCCCATTAGCGTTTCAGTAGCTTATGAAAAGGCATCAGACCCCTGAGACGTTAGGGCTCTATTATCGTCAGATTGCTGTCGTAATTGTCGAATCTCGTCCCTCATCTCGCACAAGACACGCAACAGGTCATCTCCTACGAGCTGTTTGGAAAGAGATACTTCGTTATCGAAAGGATTGTATCCCTGTGGAATTGTAGGTACGTCTGTACTCAGCAAATCTCCCAAAATCTCTCCATCCTCCCCTTCTTGGTTGTCGGGAGGAAGTGCTGCCTGTTCATCATTAAAATGACTGGCATAAACTGCTAGAACTTCCTACAGCAACCCCGAAATTTCCTGGTTGACCTCCCCTGCCGCATAATTTCGGATAACTTGGAGCCTAGACCCCAAATGAAGCAACCGTGTTCGGTAAATCTCCTTGTTTGGGCACCGGTACTGGAGATCTTCCTTGATTGTTAGTAATTTACCAAGGCAGATCTCCTTTTATTCGCTCACATCACCCCGAAAATTACAAACTAATTCCCTCCGAGACGACCGCTCATGCGACAAAATTCCCCGAAGACGCCGCTGCCGAAAGATCCGAATCAGGAGAGATAAAAATGCTTCGAGATAGCAACTCAAAATCCAGCTCATCGAAATGCAAATGATTGACGCGCATGAACACACACGCTTGGTTGAATTTCTCCAACGCCATCATAACTCACGCTATATTGGAAGAAATCACCAAGACACAAAGCATGTATATACTGACACGGTATTATTTCTGATTTTTCGCCCACTAACGATTCCCTTAAAATTTCAGGAAATCAAGCTGCTCCAAAAATGTCTCAAATCGGATTGAGAATTCAAGTCAATTTGCCACCGCAACCGAATAAATGACAACAACCTTCAAATTACTCGTCCGGCAGACCAAACACAAACAACGCAATCCACAAATTCGGACAAAAAAGGAAAATACAAAAAATCAAATAAATATACCAAAAAATGTAAATAAATAAATATTACAACCGCGGAAAAATATTGCGGAAGAAACCTCACCATTGTTCTACGAAAATCCTTGATTTAGTAGAAGCACCCCACACTCCGGAAGAAAAAAATATTTTCTAAAATAGGAAAATATTTTTTTCAGTGTGTTTTGCGCTGTGCGCCAAATGTAAGTAGGGGTTTGCCCACTACTTGGGTTCTTGTTTGCCCGGCGAACCCTTCTTTTCAGGGCGGCCTAGGTGCTTCTACAGAATTTCGGATTTTCGTTTCACAAGAAAAAAGTGTAAACAAACAAATTAATTAATAGATTTGCCGACTTTTATTCCACCAAATCTCCTCTGCTGCACCCTGTCAATGAAGTTGATTAGCTGCTTCTGACGATGGCGGGAAGGCGGGCGGTTTCTTCCGACCGGCCGGGAACACAACGGCCGCGTTCTCCTGCTGGTGTCGTTGGCTGCTCCGGCAGCGGTCCTTGGCTTTTAGCTAGGGAGGTGAGCTTGGCTCCTTTGTTGGAACCTCCCTAGCGACGTTGGCGACGAATCGCCGGATCGTCTACTCGCCGTAAACGATCCCGGAAGTTACCGCAGTAAATTTCCCAGGGGGAACCTTTGTCCGCCCTGCTTCGTTCTCCTTGGCAATTAACTGTGGAGGAGAGCTTGGCTCGTTCGACTGATCCTCCACAGTGAGAACGGCACTGGTGTCACTTGGGTCCTTTTTATTTAGCCGGGGAAGCGAGTAGCTCCTTAGCGATTAGCTTCCCGTCTCGGCGACCCTACACCAGGACTTTTTCGTATGCCCGGACCACACACCGATACACTGACGGATTTCACTTGCCGTCACACGCGCGCACTGAACTTTTATTTCGGTGGCGGGAAACTGTCCCGAAAAAAAGGAATAAACCTGGAACGTCTGTACCTGGCTGTGGTCCGTCACTTTCTAACAACTCGATGGCCGCCTTCCTCACTCGACCCAAAACAAGCACCAAAAAAACGCACCGCCGCATAGCTGTCATCGCTATAGCACAGCATAGTCAGAGCACTTTTGTAGCGAAAGGAGAGCGGTAACCTAACTAAACCCTATGCTATTTATTTACAAATACACAACAAAAATTACTACACCTATCTGGACTAATAACAACGTTCATGGACTATTATTCAAACGAAATTTACATCAAAAACATGAACGAGCATAATGAGAAGCGGTGAGTTATGTTGCAATAACAATACACTCTACGGAGAGAGTACGCACAAATAGGAATATTTCCACCCAGTGCTAAATTGTTACCCTGACGGGTTACAAGTGAAATATAAGGTGTAAAGATCCCATTAGTGCAATAATAAAGCAGTTAGAATCCAAAATTCTACAGTAAATATACTGCAATCTCTCCATGAGAAGATGACATTTGTCAGGCTCCAATTTGAGGTTGTGCTCCCGCAGTACTTTCAAAATTCTTTCCAAGTTTTCGTTGTGTTCCTTTACTGTTCGACCGAACACAATGACATCGTCCAAATATACGAAGGCTTTGATACCCTTTAAACCATATAAAATTGTTTTCATTTGTTTTTGGAATGTTGCTGGGCTATTTTTAAGTCCCATTGGCATTCTAGTGAATTCAAAATGACCTCTGTGGGTTGAGAATGCCGTCTTAGCGGCATCCCGTGGGTGAATAGGCACCTGATAAAATCCGGATTTCAAATCCAAAGAGGAGAAATAACAACTATCTCCCACATTGTCCAGTATTTCGTCAATTAGTGGTATCGGGTATACAAAAAAGCACGAAAGTCTACTAAGATTCGATACTTTTTATTACCATTAGCGTCCAGTTTCTTCGGCACACAAAGGACTGGGGCATTCCAGGGAATTCTACTGGACTTGATGATGCCTTGCTTTCTCATTTCTTCGATTTGTTCATCGATTTGGGTCTTTGTTGACCCCGGAAATCGGTATTGTCTCTTGTTGATGGGGATGTTAGTTAACGTTTGTATTTCGTGTATAGCGATATTAGTGTGCGTTAGTTTATCGCCGTTTAAAAAGAACACGTCATTATAGTTTTCAACCATGTTTCTGACTGGTTGAAACATTTCTTCTGTTAGATGACTAAGATCTAATTCGCTAGCTAAACCTCTCACTCTATCCTGCCCTCGTAGAGGTCTGAATTTCGCATTTTCCATAAAGTCGAAATCTTTGCGTAATTCGAGGTCAATTTCGTTACTGTTTGAATACTCCTCGGTTGTCCTTTTAAAACCCATTTTATCGTGGATCTTTTCCATGGTATTATTTTTGTTTTTAATCGGTAACATCTTAGCAGCATCGCTATGTTCTTTAGCGTAGTTCATATATCGTTGTGTGCCAGATGTACCATCCTCCGTGAATATATCTTCAGCGAAGAAGATCCCATTTTTACCCGGGCTTTCACTCGGGAAAAAACTGTCCAGCGAGTTTTTTTTCGCTCGAACAGTCAACGAGTGCGGACGCCTCTTCAAGCGCTCCGCAAGTAATTTATTAATTAGCATTTTTTTACCTACGTAAACAAACATCGCGCGCGTGCCTCGTAAGTTACAGTGCTATTGAACTTCAAGTAATAGTAAAATAATGCAGTGCGGTGTAAAAACTTGCAACATAAACGACAATCGCTTCCTCTGGAAGTGTGAATTTTGCAGCAGATCGTACCATGCTCTGCCTGTGTAGGTGTGCAGCGTAATCAGGAAAATTTTATCCGGGCATTTATGGTGCCTGTGTCTTCTTTTAATATAGTTCTTGGAATAGAAAGTAGCTGGGATGAAAGCGTAAGAAGCGAAGAAATTTTCGGAAATCATCAAAAATCAATCAATGTATTTCGCCATGACCGTAATTTGTCTCTTTGTAATAAAAAGTCTGGAGGAGGAGTCATTATAGCCATAAACGCAGACTTTTCTTCAGAAGAAATAGAAACCATTAAACATATAGAATTTGAACATATATGGGCAAAAGCAGTAATATCAGGAGAAGTGCACATATTCTCCTCTTGTACTTTCCACCTGAAAATGCTCACAAAAAATCATTTGAACTATTTTTTCAAACTGTAGAATCTATCATGTCAAACATGGAACCTGAAGTAAAACTGCATATATATGGCGACTTTAATCAACGTAACACCAACTTCATCGTAGACATTGAAAACGAATCTATCTTACTCCCTGTCGTAGGCGAAAATGAAACACTTCAATACTTCTTTGACAAAATATCTAAATTTGGCCTGCACCAAATCAACCATGTAAAAAATAAACAAAATTCATATTTAGACCTCTTATTCACGAATTGCACTGAAGACTTCTGTGTTAATGCATCTTTAACTCTATTATGGAAAAATGAAGTATTTCACACAGTAATCGAATATTCAATTTTTATTCATCAAAACTCTTCCCCGAACGACTTGGAGTATGAGGAAGTGCCGGAATACCATAAAACTGACTTCGAAGAAGAAAAATGTAGACTATGTAGAATAAATTGGCAAACTGTATTGAGTATACAAGGAAATGTCAACGAAGCAGTGACTAAATTCTATTTAATTGTAACGAATTTAATCTCTGGAACAGTACCAGTAAAAAGAAGAAGAAGAACTCATGGCGGCCAGCAGCAGTATGGTTCAACCAACATCTGAAAAATTTAAAAAATAGAAAGCAAAAGGCACATAAAATTTACAAGAAAGAACATAGCATTACAAATCGGCAAAACTATCTGGATATTTGCTCCCAACTCAACATAGCCATTAATACTGCACATGAAGAATATAATCGTAAAATCGAGACTGAAATCAAGACCTATCCAAAGAATTTCTTCAATTACGTGAAAACGAAATTGAAAAGTAGCAACTTTCCATCCCAAATGCATTTTGACGGACATGTAGGAAATAACAATACTGAAATTTGCAATTTATTTGGAAAATTCTTTCAAGAAGTCTATACTTCATATTCCGAAACAGACCGCGACCGCGACTACTTTTCATTTATACCTGAATTTTCAAATGACATTGCCGTCCACGAACTATCTGAACACGAAATTACCACTGCACTAAAAAACTTAGACGCATCAAAAGGACCTGGACCGGACGGAATAGCACCAATATTTTTAAAAAATCTAGCAGAAGAATTCACTCTACCACTACTACATATTTTCAACATGTCACTGAAAAATGGAACATTCCCAGAAATATGGAAGTCATCCTTTTTAGTGCCAATTTTTAAATCAGGCGCTAAATCGGACATCCGAAACCATCGTGGGATTGCCATTATATCATGCATTCCAAAATTATTCTAAAAACTAGTAAATGACAAAATATTTCAGCAAATCAAAAATCAAATAACAAGCAAGCAGCATGGCTTTTATAAAGGCCGCTCAACAACATCAAACCTTTTAAAATTTGTAACATTTACTGTAAATGCAATGGACAATGGGAACCATGTGGAAACACTCTACACAGACTTTAGTAGCATTAGCATTCGACCGTATTGACATACCTTTATTACACTTCAAACTGCAAAAATATGGCATAGAAAATAAACTATTGAAATGGCTCGAATCATATTTAACGAAACGTGAACAAACAGTTCGCTTTCAGAATATACTCTCGAAACCAATTTCTGTCACCTCTGGCGTACCCCAGGGTTCCCACTTGGAACCTCTTCTTTTTATTTTGTACGTTAATGACATTACCTTTATACTTAAACATCTTAAAGTGCTTATATATGCAGATGACATGAACCTTTCCAAGAAAATAAGAAATGTCAGACACTGAAATATTCCAAAACGAAATAAATATATTCCACACGTGGTGTAGCAAAAGTCTTTTTCAACTTAATGTAAAAAAATGCAACTCAATAACCTTCAGCAAAAAAAAATTCAAATGTTCCCATAGACATACACTTAGGCAACCAACTTGTAGAAAAATGCAAAATTGTACGAGACTCCAAGCTCACATTTGTTGAACATTATAATACAATAATAAATAAAGCAAATAGTATGCTGGGCTTTATTAAACGTTTCACCTTCAAATTTGAAGACCCTTACACAATAAAATCATTATACAATACATATGCCAGGCCAATTTTGGAATATTGCAGCATAGTATAGAACCCATACACTGTCCTATACGAAGAACGCATCGAATCAGTCCAAAAACAATTTATTTTGTACGCGCTTCGTAAACTAAACTGGACGACATTTCCTCTTCCATCGTATAAAGCACGTTGCATGCTCAATATACAAACACTCAAAGAACGCTGCGAATTTGCCATGCTTTACTTTATCAACGACATTATTTCTCAACGTGTACAATCCGCACCATTACTTTCGCAAATAAAATTTTATGTACCTAGCCGACAACTAAGAACTCGTAATTTATTCCAAGAACAATCTTTTAGGACAAACTATGCTAAAAATAGCCCCATCAATAGAATGATGCGTCATTATAATGAAAATTGTGTAATAATTGACCTTTCCATGTCTAGAAAACAAATCAAATCTGAACTAAACCGCAGAAATAATGTATAGTATATAAGTAAATATTGTAAAACCATTCTATGTAGTCTACATATGCTTGACGAAAAATAAATACATAAATAAATAAATATAGCTGGAACTTTGGACTAAATTTTATTGGGTCTTGCTGGATTGTTATAGTACCAGCGGCATTATTTATCATAACCACATATTGGTTTATGAAGTCCAGAAAGTAATCTCTACCGTACCGTTACTAGTTTTGGGTACATTTGCCACTCCTGTATATCTGATCGTTTCCGATCTATCAATGTTGAATGCACCTATACTTTCAGCTATGTCCTTTCGGATCATGCTACCTCCTGCTCCTGTGTACAACAGGAAATTTACATCTCCTAGCGGCTCGTTCCCGTTATCTAGCTTTAGTCGCGGTAAATTAGTGATGTCCCGCTTCATTCGTAGTTCTATTCTTTCCGGTATTTTGCCGTGTGCTTTAATTATTCTTGCATACTCGTTGTTGTTTCTTTTGTAATTATTTTTGAAGGAATCATGCTAGTCATAAACTTTCTTCTATGAGGTGTATCAATTTGATATTTTCGTTCTTCCATATTGTACTGAGATCCAGCATCAGTATATTTTATGATTGCCTTTCTTTGGCTTACCTTTTCGGCTAGAATTTCGCGTTTTCGCGACATATTTGAAGACATTTCATAAATTTTTGTTATTTTATTTTGATTTTTCTTATTTATCGCATCCCTTCTTGGGGTCTTGTTACGTACTTCTTCAACATATTTAGTTGAATTCATTCCATCCGTGCACCCTGTCTGGTTGCATAGTACTTTGTAAATTTTTATTTATGCTTCTTCCATTCGTGAAGCAATTTACGCCCAATTGGCTATTTTGGTCTTGGTAGTGACCTATATTAGAATCATAATCTTGCCTTCGGGGCTTCTGATTCTGTTTAAAATTTTTAGGTTTTGTATTTTGATCAACATCTGACCAGTAAGTTTCCGCATAATTCTGCGGTGAATATTTGAAATTACTTTCGCCTATTTCTGGCCGATAATTTCTTTCAGGTAGCTCATAATCTCTACCTTCATCTACCTATATATTCAATTGGATTTCCGATATATCTCTTCGGTGTCCAACGTTGTCGCGTAACAGTACGTGTACGCGATAATTCTAACAATTCCAGCCTGATTTCTATCTCTTTCGACACTGGTTTTCAATATCTACTTTCTCTAAGTAGTCAAGTAATTGCACTAGTGGCATCCCTCTGTGTCCACGCGCAAATAATTTTAACTCCTTATTTCGCAGACCCGCGATAAAATGTAATCTAAGGCTAATAATCATTGGCATACCCATGAAGCCAGTCCCTTCATTATAAACATCAATTTGGTCTTTTATTATTTCAGCCCGTATTTTATATTCTTTAAACGATTCGTTCGGACTTTGTCGAAGTGTCTGAATTTTTGAAATTACCTCTTCTATCCGTTCTCGTTTACTAAATTTCTTTATTAAATTTTCTTTTAATTCTGGCCAAGTATCGGCTTTAATTTTCAATATTTGGGCTGCTGCATTCTTTCTTAATTTTAAGAGTACCACGTAGATCAACTCATCTCGTGACACTCCCTGGGGTATTTGCTTTTCAAAGTATGATAGATGAATGCATCTAGTTCATCGGTAAATCCATCAAATTCTGGAATGCATTGAATTGCTTCCGTCTTCGGAAACTCGTAATCCATCTTATATTAACTGGATTAAATCCTTTTATTATTATATTTATTACATTAATCATAGCATGCTTCATCGATCCACAGCACCCGCTGCTGCCATGCGATTTTTAATAGATTTTTCCATATTATATATTTATTCATTTTTTCTATAATAGTGTATTTTTATTATTATTAATTTTACTCGCTTTTCGCACATCCGCTATATTTCTTTTTCGATGCATGTAAATCAATTATTGTAGTTTTTTTTTAATAAAAACTTCATTGACTTCCAACACGTATTAAAAGTGAACGCGCGACTTGTTTCCCCACGCCTTATAGTTGGTTCCATTCAATTATATTTTATATTTTCCCTGTAGTGTTGTCTAACAAAACCGTATAACAAATATTTTGGTAATCATAATTAAGCCACCCTGATGTTCTAACGTAAGCTTGACCATGGTCAAGGCTGGCTAAATAAACTACGCCATAGCTGCACGTAATTCATAAAGTAATTAATTAGTCACTTTACGCAAAGCAACGTGTGACATGATATAGCATTGACCGTGGTCAAGACAGCACATAACAGTGTTTTTACCCAAAGGTAAACACCGTATTCTAATGGCCTGCATGGTTTTCAGTTATGTTCGCGGTCGGGTTATTGAAACCTGACCTTCAATTTTCGTCGCTTGCATTTATATACAAGGCCTTTCTATACGGGGCTTCCTTCTTCATGCGCGCCGTATTTAAGTGTGCTTTTGTTTTAATGTTTGTATTGTGTAAGGAAAACGTATATCGCTGTGTGTAAGCTTGGTCGAGGTCTGAGTTGCAAGCGGTGTATTTGTTTAATTTTTTTTTGGACGGCGCGTTCCTACTCATTAGCTATGCTTCCCTAGTATTGGGTGATAATGTTAATTTATTAATTCAATAATTTCAGACGAACTTTTGACTCAGAAACTAACAAATCGGATTACCCGATATCTTCGTCATTTCTTTCTTAATTCTTTGGCATTTTCTTTTCGTGCCGGCTGAGGATTGATATATGGTCTAACGCAAAGCTTTAAATAGCCATGCGTCGCTTGTCTCTAATAGCGTGAGGAGACGATTCTGATTACCCGCGAGTCGTTCGCGCCTTCATATTTGCAAATTAAATTATTTGGACTTCTCCATGGTTACGTTCTCGATGGTAGCAGCTACTTGCGGTTTTCGTCGTCGCAATGGACAAATTAAGTTGGACAGCTACTTTTTGCGTGTCACCTACAATGACCTGCTTCGGGTCATGATACCCTGGTAGCGCTTTCAGTGGATCTTTAATCAGTGATCCTTATATCCTTAAGGAGGGTTGGTATTAATAAAACAAACTGACCTGATATGATGGCGAGTCCAAGCCATTTCCATCGGTCTGTTTGTGTTAGTATAACATATTTGTCATCGAGTTAGTTTTGTCATCAATCTGAAAGTTAGTGATTATTTGCTTAAACTATTACTTAAAACCCCGTATATAGCACCTATTTGTATTGAACTGACACAAGTCAACATCTCAGCGGGCGCACAATTCATGAGCCCCACTGACAGTTCAAATTGTTCCGCTTGTCTCGCTCGAAGCTCGATTTTCGCTTGCCAGATTCCGTACGGTATGACTCAATTTTATTAGATATTTGGTAAAAAGCGAGATTATTGGATAGCTAATTGAAGAAATGTGTGGTGTTGGACATGTCGGTGAATACCAAAAAGAAGAAAAAAAAATCACATAGTGCACCAACAAATTAAACGAACTCGACCATCACAAAACTGTGTCGAATGAAACTGATTCTGCTTATTCTGGATCGACCCCAGCACGACGTTCCAGATGTTGGCATAGAAATGATGGCGGCGTAGCATATACCTTCTTAAAACTTAAAGAAAATTACGTTTGATTGCCAGTCGTTGTTTGTTCGTCCCCCGTGTAAGTAAAGTAAATAAAGTAGAAATGGTTCACTTACTCTGTGCCGTTTCTAATTGTACGAATCGGACTCCTGATGAGGTGCAATTCTGTTGCTTCCTCCTTTCCGTGGAGCACTTAAGACTTAAAATTCCAAAAGGTACTGCACGCCAGATGAGGTCAACACGCTTATGACTGGTCTGCAAACTGCAACTTCTTCAACGCCCTTTATCCAACCGTAAAAATTGAATTCATTTTTGTATTTTGTACTCATTCATTCAACAGTATTTGCATGGGGAGAGAACTTTTCGATTTCAACTTCAGATCACAAGTAACTTCTAATTCTCCTATGAACTGGTTCACTACTTTATCTTCGTTGGTTATGTTAAATTCGCATCACTCGCCACTCCATAATCTGTTAATTGGCAAATGCCAACCACAGAATGTTCACTTATGGCTCGCCGCTTCACAGTCTTCTTGTTTTCTAGCCACCAGCCAGAATTTTGCGAATCCTAGGACTGGTTTTTTCCGCTGTCACCACATGAAACACGCACTACGTATTTACGGACTGCTATATTCCCACATGAAACACAATTACGATGTATATCACTAGAAGACTAATTACCGACTGACTCCTTATAATTTGACTCAAAAGACTTTTATCATATCGTCTGTGTAGACTTTACTCTGAGAGAGTCTCAGACCTAAACAAAACATTCTTTCCACGCTCGCGAGAGTAAAATGCGGTGGATGAATCAGTAGTTCATTATGACTCATACCCGGAGGCCTTTACTTTCTACAACAGCGTCGCCGTTTGCAGCTAGCAGCAACAGACTGTGTTTAATTAAACAAAGTGTTTATTCGTTTCCGTAAGCATATGGCTTGGAAAGCGCGAGTGCATCAAAATATCAGTTTAGCTTAAGGCTGTAGCTGGTGATATAACCCAGGAAATTAAGTTCCCTGGTGCACCACTTGGAGAAATTTGCCAGGGTTGATGCTGGCCGAAAACAATGGGCGCTGCACAACTTTTGCTTTTGTGCCATTCTACGTGAAAGCGACGGTATTGTTCACAAGTTGCTCACTTACCATCCAACGCTCTTGACAAGCCACATTCTGAGGCTTGTAATAAAAAAACTTCAATTTCATTCTTTGTCGATAAATTGATGGCCCTGAAAAGGGCCTTTTGTTTGGGCAGTGTTTGGAATTTACTTGGAGCTGGTGTATTTGGTAACAGCTTTGGTGCCATCTGAGACGGCTTGGTCAACTCTTCTGACAGCAGCAAACGGACGGCGGCTTGAATTTCGCGGGAGGTTATTGTCAAACGCTTGTTGTAATGAGTCAGGCGGAAGACCTCGTTTGCAATGCGTTCGAAAATATCTAATAAATCTGTCTATGATGCTCGACGAGACTCTGGAAT
The DNA here is from genome assembly GCF_030247195.1 of Topomyia yanbarensis. NCBI lineage: Eukaryota > Metazoa > Arthropoda > Insecta > Diptera > Culicidae > Topomyia > Topomyia yanbarensis. Next base: position 203,553,907 of record NC_080672.1, on the reverse strand, counting down.
CTGGATGGACCTCCTTCAGCACCTTGTAGACGTAGATGTACAGTTTCAGTTACAATGCTGCAAAATATCTAATAAATCTGTCTATGATGCTCGACGAGACTCTGGAATCTGGATGGACCTCCTTCAGCACCTTGTAGACGTAGATGTACAGATCGTGAACAACAGTATGCTGAGTTTTTATACCTGACTACAGCACAATGTAAGCTCGTCCTTTTTTGTGTTGTCCTCAATATCTGTTCTTCGTAGCTCCACCCCTTCGTTGGTCGACCACATATTTTTGATAAAGAACAAAATTGAAATTGTTTCCAATACGGAGATTATCGAACACTCAGGGTAAAAAGAGTACTGTAATACGGCACCTTGGAAAAATGTTTAAGAATTGAAACCTTTTTTGAATGCGCCTAGTAAACACGAAACTGTAAACAAACACACAAATGATAACTTTTTATTTTGTGTCATTTCAGCTCACTTGCCATCGAACGCTCTTGGTAAGCTACTTTCGGATGCTTGTAATAACAAAATTTCAATTCGATTCTTTGTTGATAAATGGCCCGTACCAAACAGACCGCTTGTAAGTCCACCGGAGGAAAGCCTCTCCGCAAGCAGTAAGCAACGAAGGCCGTGTAAAAGTGCCCCAGTCACGGTTGGCGTTATGAAGCTTCATCGCTACCGAACAGAAACTGTCGCTCTGCGAAAAATTCACAGCTATCAGCAATCAAGCGGGCCTAAATTGTGACCCAAAATAAACCACAAACCAACAAGTTTTTTTCAGGACCAACAAATTATATTCCAGTAATATATAAATGAACTTTTTGTTTTCCATTGCCTTACAACCTCCCTTCCCCTTTCCACCCGGCTTGAATTACTATCAATCTTGATGATGCTGTGCGGCGGGGACACAGGCAGTTTCCATTATAGTGGAAAATTTAGGTTTGCGCGTTTTTCCCAAAAGTTTTTTAGCTGTGCTGTTTTCAAGGAAGTTGTAGTTGAATTCAAAATAAAATAGTTTACTTCTATTGTCAGAGGTGGACCTTCCAACGAAAACTAGTCTGGCTCGCTTGGAATCGAATTGTACGGACCAACCACTGCTTTCACAAAATCCGTTATTTTCAGTAATTGTACATTCTACAGAATTAGTCACAACTATTTCCAATCAGCGCAAAAATCGAAGGTTTTTATTCAGTACAACAGCAGATTTTCACGTTTGAAAAAACAGTCAGCATTCTGGCCGAAAATTTTGAAACGGAGCGCCTATATCGAAACGTTCGATTTTTGTAAATTGAATCATTACACTAAACTGTCTACAAATCACAAATAACTTTTGATTTTGTGCCATTCTACGTGAAAGCGCCAGTATTGTTCACAAGTGGCTCACTCACCATCCAACGCTCTTGACAAGCCACTTTCTGATGCTTGTAACAACAAAACTTCAATTTTATTCTTTGTCGATAAATTGATAGCCTTTTGATAAAGGGCCTTTTGTTTGGGCAGTGTTCGAAATTTACTTGGAGCTGGTTTATATGGTAACAGTTTTGGTGCCATCTGAGACGGCGTGCTTGGCCAACTCTTCTGTGACAGCAGCAAACGGACGGCGGTTTGAATTTCGCGGGAGATGCTGCGAACGAACTGCTGCATGCTGATGCTGGAAACGAACTGAGCGTGAGCAACAGCATGCTGAGTTTTTATACCTGACTACAGCACAATGTAAGCTCGTCCTTTTTGTGTTGTCCTCAATATGTGTTCTTCGTAGCTCCACCCCTTCGTTGGTCGACCACATATTTTTGATAAAGAACAAAATTGAAATTGTGTTTCCAATACGGAGATTATCGAACACTCAGGGTAAAGAGAGTAATGTAATACAGCACCTTGGTAAAATGTTTGAGAATTGAAACCTTTTTTGAATGCGCCAAGTAAAAATGTTTTCCACTTCACTCGTTTGTTTCTGACCATATTTGCAATTTGCGTACTGAAATAAATCATAATTTAGGGTTTAACCCAAATTGCTCTCCAGGGAGAAACAGTCCATGAAACAGAAAATGCAAACTTATTCTTTGAAATGATTTTGGTGGCCCTGAAAAGAGCCATTCATAATGATACAAGTGAGGTCTACCTTTTCAACTTCCAAATCCTCAGTGCGTCCCTGCCGTTTCAGAGTATAGACAACATTCATTGCGGTTTTGCGCTTGGCGTGTTCAGTGTAGGTCACGGCATCTCGGATGACATTTTCCTGCACACCATCAGCATTCGTAGATTAAATCGGAGATGCATTTTACACCACCACGACGAGCCAGACGCCGAATGACGGATTTGGAGATTTCCTGGATTTTATCACGAAGAACCTTGCGATGACGCTTGGTACGAGAACGCAAACATGATACCGCTCATTGTACCGTCCGGACAAGCATGTTGCTCGTGTGGTAGGCGAGCACCCACTGATACAAAACAAGCTCGCGTGACCTGTATATATAACATTGCAAATTGCGCATTTTCCTCGCTGTTTTCGAAGGATTTTCTAAAAATCCTCGTTTTGGTTTATTTATAGTAGTCGCACTAATTCCGAAATTTAATACGAAACAAAATAATGCAAAACTCAAAGAAATCCGTCATCTCGTTCTTGAGTTACGCGATGACACACGGAAACCATTTCTTTTATATATAGAGATAGAGATATTCACAAAAGGTGCATATATGAGAAAAACACAATTGCACTGATAGTTGGATTAGGAAAACTTCAATATTTGGTTTTTATGTCAAAGAACCTTCCACAGAAAATAACCAACAAAATAACGTAAAAATCGAAGAGATATCCAGTAAAAGGTGCATATATGAGAAAAACACAATTGTACTAATAGGTGGATTAGAAAAATTACAATATTTGATTTTTATGTCAAAGAACCATCCAACAAAATAACACAAAAATATAAGAAATCCGTCATATCGTTCTTGAGCTATGCGATGACACACGGTACCATTTCATTTTTGTATATATCCAGTAAAAGGTGTATATATGAGAAAAAACACAATTGCACTAATAGGTGGATTAGAAAAATTTCAATATTTAATTTTTATGTCAAAGAACCTTCCACAGAAAATAACCAACAAAATAACGCAAAAATCGAAGAAATCCGTCATGTCGTTCTTAAGTTATGCGATGACACACGGAATCCATTTCATTTTTATATATAGAGGTATCCAGTAAAAGGTGCATATATGAGAAAAACACAATTGCACTAATAGGCGGATAAGAAAGAATTTAATATTTGATTTTTATGTCAAAGAACCTTCCACAGAAAATAACCAACAAAATAACGCAAAAATCGAAGAAATCCGTCATGTCGTTCTTAAGTTATGCGATGACACACGGAAAGCATTTCATTTTTGAATATAGAGACATCCAGTAAAAGGTGCATATATGAGAAAAAATTGCACTAATAGGTGCATTAGGACAATTTCAATATTTGATTTTTATGTCAAAGAACCTTCCACAGAAAATAACCAACAAAATAATGCAAAAATCAAAGGAATCCGTCATCTCGTTCTTGAATTATGCGATGACAAACGGCAACCATTTAATTTTTATATTTAGAGATATCCAGAAAAAGGTGCATATATGAGAAAACACAATTGCACTAATAGGTGGATTAGGAGAATTTCAATATTTGATTTTTATGCTAAAGAACCTTCCAAAGAAAATGGTCAACAGAATAATGTAAAAACCTTCCACAGAAAATAACCAACAAAATATTGCAAAAATCAAAAAAATCCATCATCTCGTTCTTGAATTATGCGATGACACACGGAAACCATTTCATTTTTATATATATAGAGATAGAAATATTCAGCAAAAGGTGCATATATGAGAAAAACACAATTGCTCTAATAGTAGGATTAGGAAAATTTCAATATTAGATTTTTATGTCAAAGAACCTTCCACAGAAAATAACCAACAAAATTATGCAAAAATCAAAGAAATCCGTCATCTCGTTCTTGAGTTATGCGATGACACATGCAAACCATTTCATTTTTATATATAGAGATATCCAGCAAAAGGTGCATATATGAGAAAAACACAATTGCACTAATAGGTGGATTAGGAAAGTTTTAATATTTGATTTTTATGTCAAAGAACCTTCCACAGAAAATAATCAACAAGATAACACATAAATTGAAGAAATCCGTCATGTCGTTCTTGAGTTATGCGATGACACATGGAAACCATTTCATTTTTATATATAGAGATATCCAGCAAAAGGTGCATATATGAGAAAAACATAATTGCACTAATAGGTGGATTAGGAAAATTTCAATATTTGATTCTTATGTCAAAGAACCTTACACAGAAAATAACCTACAAAATAACGCAAAAATCGAAGAAATCCGTCATGTCGTTCTTAAGGAAACCATTTCATTGTTATATGCAGAGATATCCAGTAAAAGGTGCATATATGAAAAAAACTCAATTCCACTAATAGGTGCGTTAGGGAAATTTCAATATTTAATTCTTATATCGAAGAACCTTCCACAGAAAATAACCAACAAAATAATGCAAAAATCAAAGAAATTCGTCATCTCGTTCTTGAGTTATGCGATGACGCTCAGAAACCATTTCATTTTTATATATAGAGATATCCAGCAAAATGTGCATATATGAGAAAAACACAATTGCACTAATAGGTGGATTAGAAAAATTACAATATTTGATTTTTATGTCAAAGAACCTTCCACAGAAAATAACCAACAAAATAACGCAAAAACCGAAGAAAGCCGTCATGTTATTCTTATATGAGAAAAACGCAATTGCACTAATAAGTGGATTAGAAAAATTTCAATATTTGATTTTTGTGTCAAAGAACCTTCCACAGAAAACAACCAACAACATAACGCAAAAATCGAAGAAATCCGTCATGTCGATCTTAAGTTAGGGATGACACACGGAAATCATTTCATTTTTATATATAGAGATATCCAGTAAAAGGTGCATATATGAGAAAAACACAATTCCTCGAATAGGTGCGTTAGGGAAATTTCAAAATTTAATTCTTATGTCAAAGAACCTTTCACAGAAAATAACCAACAAAATAATGCAAAAATCAAAGAAATCCGTCATCTCGTTCTTGAGTTATGCGATGACACACGGAAACCATTTCATTTTTATATATAGAGATATCCAGCAAAATGTGCATATATGAGAAAAACATAATTGCACTAATAGGTGGATTAGAAAAATTTGAATATTTGATTTTTATGTCAAAGAACCTTCCACAGAAAATAACCAACAAAATAACGCAAAAATCGAAGAAAGCCGTCATGTTATTCTTATATGAGAAAAACACAATTGCACTAATAAGTGGATTAGAAAAATTTCAATATTTGATTTTTATGTCACAGAACCTGCCACAGAAAATAACAAAATAACGCAAAAATGGAAGAAATCCGTCATGTCGTTCTTGAGTAATGCGATGACACACGGAAACCATTTCATATATATATATATATATATATATATATATATATATATATATATATATATATATATATATATATATATATATATATATATATATATATATATATATATATATATATATATATATATATATATATATATATATATATATATATATATATATATATATATATATATATATATATATATATATATATATATATATATATATATATATATATATATATATATATATATATATATATATATATATATATATATATATATACAGGGTGTTTTGTTCATGAGTAAGAATCTCTCGAGGGGTGATTTACTGTCATATTTGGAGCAAAAACTCGTTCTACACATACCATCTCGTTACAGAGTTATGGAACTTTTTGTGTAAAAAACTTGTTTATCTTAAAACACTTCTAACTCAAAAAGTATACCTCGAATTTAAAATCTTGTAGTGCCATTGGAAAGGTGAGAAAATTTTGTATTGAATAATGTTCTCATATCTTTCAGATAATTAGTTTTACTTACCTTTTAGTTGCAAAGTAGTTAAAAGTTAGTATTTTTGATGAGGTTTTTGTTAATTTTCTCAAAATAATGAATTATGATTATAGCAATATCTATTATCCAAAAGTTGGGTTTCAGAACGATTCATAATTTGTTCTTCAACATAAATTCCAGGAATTCCACGAAGATCCGTCCGAAAATCATTAAAATCGTGACCGACCATCTTAGATTCCGATGAAACTTTGCACGTTTCACCGTCATGGAAGACTTAATATTTTCCACAGGTACTAAGATTATTTTGACTCAAGAGCAACTTTTCAAAAGGGCGTAAACGTTTCTACATTATGAATTTCAATTTTTTTTGTTCGATTACTATATTTTATACAGTAAAACTATCCAAGAACGAGTTACAGGGAATGAATACTTCTGTCTATACACTGAAAAAAATGTGTCATTTTTCAAAAAAACAAAAATTTATAATAAAAATTTAAATTGCGAAAAAACCCATTTTTTAAATTTTTTATATTTTGTTACCAAAAACCTAAAGAGAAAAGAAACATTTTGAATGTGATTACATGATGGAGAAAAAATCGATAAAAAATTTTCTAACAATAACTTTGTACATGTTTTTAAATTTTATACTAATTGACATATAATATAATATAATTACAGAATATTATTCTAAGCACCATATAAAATCAAAATGCATTTAGTAAAAATCTTCCAAAATGCGATAGATTTCGAGATATTTGAAATTTTGCTCCTTCAAAAACAATTAATTCGTGTAATTATGCTCTTTTTAAAAGTTATTCGAGTTACCCCATCATAAAATGTGAAAAATTTAATGTTTCTCGCTTTAAAGACGTAAAAGTAACTTTTTTAGTGTATTTGGATCATGGAGAAGCTTTCAATAAATAAGTTTTCCTAACAACAACTTTTGACATATTTTTATAATTCTTACTATTTGCAGTCAAAAATACAATTTTCTTTTTGAATATGATTCTAAACGCCATTTTAAATCGAAATGCTCTAAACAAAAATTTTCTTAAATGTAGTAGTTCTCGAGATATTTTAACTTTTGTTTTAACAACGCAATTATTTTGTTTTATTACGACCTTTTCATAAATTAGTCGCGTTTCTCCATCAACAATAGTAGGTTTTTCAGAAGGTCCGTAAACTTTCCTGCAACTTTCTCTTTGACATCTAGGCGATATTGTGAAACATTTGAAAGTTACATGAAAACAACCAAAATATGAGGAATTCCACGAAGATCCGTCCGAAAATCTTTAAAATCGTGACCGACCATCTTAGATTCCAATGAAGCTTTACACGATTCACCGTCATGCAAAACTATATATTTTTCACAGGTAATAAGATTATTTTGACTCAAGAGCAAATTTTCAAAAGGGCGTAAACGTTTCTGCGTGTATTAATTTCAAAAATTGTTTGTTCGATTACTATATTTTATACAGCAAAACTATCTGAGAACGAGTTACAGGGAATGAATACTTCTGTCTGAAAAAATATACACTGAAAAAATTGTTGTGTCATTTTTTTTAAAAAAAAAAACAAAAATTTATGATAAAAATTTGAATTGCGAAAAAACCCATTTTTTAATATTTTATATTTTGTTACCAAAAACCTAAAGAGAAAAGAAACATTTTGAATGTGATTATATGATGGAGAAAAAATCGGTAAAAAAGTTTTCCTAACAATAACTTCGTACATGTTTTTCAATTTCATACTAATAGACATACAAAATTGTAATTCTATTACAGAATATATAAATAGAATTCTGACCGATCATCTTAGATTCCGATGAAACTTTGCACGTTTCACCGTCATGGAAGACTAAATATTTTCCACAGGTAATAAGATTATTTTGACTCAAGAGCAACTTTTCAAAAGGGCGTAAACGTTTCTACATACTGAATTTCAATTTTTTTTGTTGTTCGATTACTATATTTTATACAGTAAAACTATCTAAGAACGAGTTACAGGGAATGAATACTTCTGACTGAAAAAAATATACACTATTTTGTTTTATTACGACCGTTTCATAAATTAGTCGCGTTTCTCCATTAACAATAATAGGTTTTTCAAAAGGTCCGTAAACTTTCCTGCAACTTTCTCTTTGACATCTAGGCGATATTGTGAAACATTTGAAAGTTACATGAAAACAACCAAAGAGGAATTCCACGACACAACATTTTTTTCATAATGTAGAAACTATCTAAGAACGAGTTACAGGGAATGAATACTTCTGTCTATACACTGAAAAAAATGTGTCATTTTTCAAAAAAACAAAAATTTATGATAAAAATTTAAATTGCGAAAAAACCCCTTTTTTTAATTTTTTTGTATTTTGTTACCAAAAACCTAAAGAGAAAAGAAACATTTTGAATGTGATTACATGATGGAGAAAAAATCGATAAAAAAATTCTAACAGTAACTTCGTACATGTTTTTAAATTTTATACTAATTGACATATAAAATTGTAATTTTATTACAGAATGTAATTCTAAGCACGATATAAAATCAAAATGCATTTAGTAAAAATCTTCCAAAATGCGATAGATTTCGAGATATTTGAAATTTTGCTCCTTCAAAAACAATTAATTCGTGTAATTATGCTCTTTTTAAAAGTTATTCGCGTTACCCCGTCATAAAATGTGAAAAATTTAATGTTTCTCGTTTTAAAGACGTAAAAGTAACTTTTTTAGTGTATTTGGATCATGGAGAAGCTTTCAATAAATAAGTTTTCCTAACAACAACTTTTGACATATTTTTATAATTCTTACTATTTGCAGTCAAAAATACAATTTTCTTTTTGAATATGATTCTAAACGCCATTTTAAATCGAAATGCTCTTAACAAAAATTTTCTAAAATGTAGTAGTTCTCGATATATTTTAACTTTTGTTTTAACAACACAATTATTTTGTTTTATTACGACCTTTTCATAAATAAGTCGCGTTTCTCCATCAACAATAATAGGTTTTTCAAAAGGTCCGTAAACTTTCCTGCAACTTTCTCTTTGACATCTAGGCGATATTGTAAACCTTTGAAAGTTACATGAAAACAACCAAAGAGGAATTCCACGAAGATCCGTCCGAAAATCTTTAAAATCGTGACCGACCATCTTAGATTCCAATGAAACTATACACGTTTCACCGTCATGCAAGACTAAATATTTTCCACAGGTAATAAGATTATTTTGACTCAAGAGCAACTTTTCAAAAGGGCGTAAACGTTTCTGCGTGTATGCATTTCAAAATTTTTTTGTTCGATTACTATATTTTATACAGTAAAACTATCTAAGAACGAGTTACAGGGAATGAATACTTCTGTCTTAAAAAAATATACACTGAAAAAAATGTTGTGTCATTTTTCAAAAAAAAACAAAAATTTATGATAAAAATTTAAATTGCGAAAAAACCCATTTTTTAAAAAAATTTTATATTTCGTTACCAAAAACCTAAAGAGAAAAGAAACATTTTGAATGTGATTACATGATGGAGAAAAAATCGATAAAAAAAAATTTCTAACAATAACTTCGTACATGTTTTTAAATTTTATACTAATTGACATATAAAATTGTAATTTTATTACAGAATATAATTTTAAGCACCATATAAAATCAAAATGTATTTAGTAAAAATCTTCCAAAATGCGATAGATTTCGAGATATTTGAAATTTTGCTCCTTCAAAAACAATTAATTCATGTAATTATGCTCTTTTTAAAAGTTATTCGCGTTACCCCATCATAAAATGTGAAAAAATTAATGTTTCTCGTTTCAAAGACGTAAATGTAACTTTTTTAGTGCATTTGGATCATGGAGAAGCTTTCAATAAAAAAGTTTTCCTAACAACAACTTTTGACATATTTTTATAATTCTTACTATTTGCAGTCAAAAATACAATTTTCTTTTTGAATATGATTCTAAACGCCATTTTAAATCGAAATGCTCTTAAAAAAAAATTCTAAAATGTAGTAGTTCTCGAGATATTTTAACTTTTGTTTTAACAACACAATTATTTTGTTTTATTACGACCGTTTCATAAATTAGTCGCTTTTCTCCATCAACAATAATAGGTTTTTCAAAAGGTCCGTAAACTTTCCTGCAACTTTCTCTTTGACAACTAGGCGATATTGTGAAACATTTGAAAGTTACATGAAAACAACCAAAATATGATTCAACTGTATAGTTTAATCATCAGACCCTATGGTTGAAATCTATTTTGGTTGCTTTCATGAAACTTTCAAATGGTTTACAATATCGCCTTCATGTCAAAAAGAAAGTTGCAGGAAAGTTTACGGGCGTTTTGAAAAACCTATTATTTTTGATGGAGAAATGCGACTAACTTATGAAAAGGTCGTAATAAAACAAAATAAGTGTGTTGTTAAAACAAAAGTTAAAATATCTCGAGAACTGCTACATTTTAGAAATTTTTTGTTAAGAGCATTTCGATTTAGAATGGCGTTTAGAATCATATTCAAAAAGAAAATTGTATTTTTGACTGCAAATAGTAAGAATTATAAAAATATGTCAAAAGTTGTTGTTAGGAAAACTTTTTTATTGAAAGCTTCTCCATGATCCAAATACACTAAAAAAGTTGCTTTTACGTCTTTAAAACGATTAACATTTTTCACATTTTATGATGGGGTAACGCAAATAACTTTTAAAAAGAGCATAATTACACGAATTAATTGTTTTGAAGGAGCAAAATTTCAAATATCTCGAAAACTATCGCATTTTGGAAGATTTTTTTTAAATGCATTTTGATTTTAAATGGTGCTTAGAATCATATACTGTAATAAAAATACAATTTTGTATGTCAATTAGTATGAAATTTAAAAACATGTACGATGTCATTGTTAGAAAAACTTTTTTACCGATTTTTTCTCCATCATGCAATCACATTCAAAATGTATCTTTTCTCTTTAGGTTTTCGGTAACAAAATATAAAAAATTTAAAAAATGGGTCGCCATTTAAATTTTTATCATAAATTTTTGTTTTTTTGAAAAATAACACAACATTTTTTTCAGTGTATATTTTTGACAGACAGAAGTATTCTTTCCTTGTAACTTGTTCTCAGAGAGTTTTGCTGTATAAAATACAGTAATCGAACAAAAAATTTTTCAAATTAATACACGTAGAAACGTTTACGTTGCTCTTGTATCAAAATATTCCAATTGCCAGAGAATATCATGGAGATTCATACAGTGAACACACTTGCAAAGTTTCGTTCGAATCGACGATGGTCATATTTTGCGGTCGGCCGGTTTCTCATGGAATCTCTCATAATATTCCTATCTCTTCTCGTTTTCTTGTAATTTGACTTCTAAACTTTTCCTGTAATTGACTTGCAAGTTCTTAAAAGACTCTAATCTAAAAAATATGCTTTATATCGCTATCATCAGGGCTTCATTGGAAAGCTGAGAAAATTTCCTGTCGATGTATGCACAGATTTTTTTTAGTTAAGTGTACTACATGACTTTGTACTAGTAAAATAACTCAAAAGTTGCGTTTTTGGTGATTTTTGTAATTATTGTAATTACTAATCCACTAAATTTATCGTCACTGTAGTTCATTTGGTGCCCCTTAATATTCTCTACAACTTGTTATTTGACACTTTATCCCTATCGCTTTTCATTTCGCTGCAATTTAATAGTTAACACAGCATGGCCTTATCACAAATGCAGTGGGTTCGAAATCGATGTTTTTGCATATGAAACGAGAAGATAAAAATGGTTTTGCTTCGAAACTAAAAGAGATAATTGAATGGAGTCAAAGGAAGAATTGTAGAACTTGCTGAGATGCATTAATTCCATGATAATAATGGTGAAGTTTATTATTTACTATTTTAAGAAAATAATGAAAATTCTCATAATAACACTAACTTTAAACTAATTAACTTTTAAAAGAATACTAAATTCACTTAACTGAAAGGTATTAATACATTTTTCTCTACAAAATTTTCCTGGCTTTCGAATAAAAATAAGAAAAGGTACAATAAGTGCCATACTTTTTCAATAAGAGCTAGTATTAGTAAATATGAGATAAAAATATCCAAGTTCAATAACCCAAACACATGAAAACAAAACAAGATAAGTGTATCATGTCAAAGAACGAATTATACAATTTTTCAAGACTAAAAATTTGAATTATTAAAATAGTGATTTTAACTATTAAGATTTTCGTGAAGTGAACGGAAAATCGATCAAAATTGTTAAATTTTACATAAATTTCTGTGAAAAGATTACTTAACCTCATTAGATGAAACGTTTGAGGACATTTTTTAGTGGAAAATTTTCTCACCTATCCAATGGTTCTAAAAGATTTGAAATACAAAGTATATTTTTTGAGTTAGAGCTATTTTAAGACAACTAAGTTTTTAACACAAAAAGTTCAATAATAGGGCATTGCAAAAAAAATTTTTTTTTGAATTCTCAAAGGCCCCCCCTCTCATATTGTGACAAATGTCAAAGTAAGGTCAGATGCCAAATTTCACATCATTTGGACAATTTTAGACCCCCGCCCACTTCGCTTGAAATTTTTTGAAATCGGTGCTATTGGAAAATATGGAGCAAAAATACATTAAATGCTATAACTTTTGAAGTAGCGATCAGAAAATTACAATTTATACCTCTTTTGAAAGTAAATAATCTTAGTATTTGAATGCAGATATTTTTGTTTCTAGGAAAATACGGAAAAGTGGGGTGCTGGGTCATTTTGGACCCAACATCCCATATTTTTAATGATTTTTCTGCTCCGTGATGCAAATTATACATATTTTGTAGTTTTTCTAATGTGAAAAAATCTCAGAAATCGATCGGAATCCTTTTGACCTTGGTCAGAATACGAGAAGTTGGGGTTATAGGGCTTTTTGTCATTCATATTAAATTTTATCATTTTCTCATGCATATAACTCTATTATTCTTCAATCAATTTTCACAAAATGTAACTTGTTGAACGTGTAAAATTCTGAGGAATAAAACAAATATAAGAACGTTAAAGGTAAAATTCAGAAACATCAAACTTTTTGATACTTACTCCACAAATCTCATTTTTTTCATTATTTGTCCTAATACCTCAACTTCCCCTATTTTTCCAGGAATGAAACATTTCTCATGTGATCTCTAAGCATATTTTACACTAAAAGTAGTACATTAAATAAGTATTTTGTTGTTAAATGAAGTTAATATGTGCGATTTAATCATAAAAATGTGAAATCGACACTATATGTCAGATAAATTGATGTTCCTGAATTTTACCGGTAACGAATCTATTTTTGTTATAATCCTAAGGATTTTTCACGTTCAACAAGGTATAGTTTATGAAAATTGAGTGAAGAATAATAGAGATATATTCACGAGAAAATGACGAAGTTTAATATGAATGACAAAAAGCCATATAACCCCAACTTCTCGTATTCGGACAAAGGTCAAAAAGGCTCCGATCGATTTTTGAGATATTTTCACATTAGAAAAACTACAAAATATGTATGATTTGCATCACGGAGCAGAAAAATCATTAAAAATAGGGGATTTTGGGGCCAAAATGACTCAATACCCTTTTTTCCCGTATTTTTCTAGAAACAAAAATATCTGCATTCAAATACTAAGATTATTTCCTTTCAAAAGAGGTATAAATTGTAATTTTCTGATTGCTACTTCAAAAGTTATAGCATTTAATGTATTTTTCCTCCATATTTTCCAATAGTACCGATTTCAAAAAATTTCAAGCGAAGTGGGCGGGGGTCTAAAATTGTTCAAATGATGTGAAATTTGGCATCTGACCTTACTTTGACATTTGTCACAATATGAGAGGGGGGCCTTCGAGAATTCAAAAAAAAGTTTTTTTTGCAATGCCCTATTCAATAACTTAGTAACGGTTAAAATTTCATGGTATGTGTAGAACAAATTTTTTCTTCAAATATGACAGTCAATCATCCCTCGAGAGGTTCTTAACCATGAACCAAACACCCTATATATATATATATATATATATATATATATATATATATATATATATATATATATATATATATATATATATATATATATATATATATATATATATATATATATATATATATATATATATATATATATATATATATATATATATATATATATATATATATATATATATATATATATATATATATATATATATATATATATATATAAAGAGAAAAGAAAAATTTTGAATGTGATTACATGATGGAGAAAAAATCGATAAAAAAATTTGCTAACAATAACTTCGTACATGTTTTTAAATTTTATACTAATTGACATATAAAATTGTAATTTTATTACAGAATATAATTCTAAGCACCATATAAAATCAAAATGCATTTTGTAAAAATCTTCCAAAATGCGATAGATTTCGAGATATTTGAAATTTTGCTCCTTCAAAAACAATTAATTCGTGTAATTATGCTCTTTTTAAAAGTTATTCGCGTTACCCCGTCATAAAATGTGAAAAATTTAATGTTTCTCGTTTTAAAGACGTAAAAGTAACTTTTTTAGTGTATTTGGATCATGGAGAAGCTTTCAATAAATAAGTTTTCCTAACAACAACTTTTGACATATTTTTATAAATCTTACTATTTGCAGTCAAAAATACAATTTTCTTTTTGAATATGATTCTAAACGCCATTTTAAATCGAAATTCTCTTAACAAAAAATTTCTAAAATGTAGTAGTTCTCGAGATATTTTAACTTTTGTTTTAACAACACAATTATTTTGTTTTATTACGACCTTTTCATAAATTAGTCGCATTTCTCCATCAACAATAATAGGTTTTTCAAAAGGTCCGTAAACTTTCCTGCAACTTTCTCTTGGACATCTAGGCGATATTAAGAAACATTTGAAAGTTTTCGGTAACAAAATATAAAAAATTTAAAAAATGGGTTTTTTCGCCATTTAAATTTTTATCATAAATTTTTGTTTTTTTGAAAAATAACACAACATTTTTTCAGTGTATATTTTTGACAGACAGAAGTATTCATTCCCTGTAACTTGTTCTCAGAGAGTTTTGCTGTATAAAATACAGTAATCGAACATTTTTTTTTGAAATTAATACACGTAGAAACGTTTACGTTGCTCTTGTATCAAAATATTCCAATTGCCAGAGAATATCATGGAGATTCATACAGTGATCACACTTGCAAAGTTTCGTTCGAATCGACGATGGTCATATTTTGTGGTCGGCCGGTTTCTCATGGAATCCCTCATAATATTCCTATCTCTTCTCGTTTTCTTGTAATTTGACTTCTAAACTTTTCCTGTAATTGACTTGCAAGTTCTTAAAAGACTCTAATCTAAAAAATATGCTTTATATCGCTATTATCAGGGCTTCATTGGAAAGCTGAGAAAATTTCCTTTCGATGTATGCACAGATTTTTTTTAGTTAAGTGTACTACAAGACTTTGTATTAGTAAAATAACTCAAAAGTTGCGTTTTTTGGTGATTTTTGTAATTATTGTAATTACTAATCCACTAAATTTATCGTCACTATAGTTCATTTGGTGCCCCTTAATATTCTCTACAACTTGTTATTTGACACTTTATCCCTATCGCTTTTCATTTCGCTGCAATTTAATAGTTAACACAGTATGGCCTTATCACAAATGCAGTGGGTTCGAAATCGATGTTTTTGCATATGAAACGAGAAGATAAAAATGATTTTACTTCGAAACTAAAAGAGATAATTGAATGGAGTCAAAGGAAGAATTGTAGAACTTGCTGAGATGCATTAATTCCATGATAATAATGGTGAAGTTTATTATTTACTATTTTAAGAAAATAATGAAAATTCTCATAATAACATTAACTTTAAACTAATTAACCTTTAAAAGAATACTAAAGTCACTTAACTGAAAGGTATTAATACATTTTCCTCTGCAAAATTTTCCTGGCTTTCGAATAAAAATAAGAAAAGGTACAATAAGTGCTATACTTTTTCAATAAGAGCTAGTATTAGTAGTGATTGAAGAATAATAGAGATATATTCACGAGAAAATGACGAAGTTTAATATGAATGACAAAAGGCCATATAACCCCAACTTCTCGTATTCGGACAAAGGTCAAAAGGCTCCGATCGATTTTTGAGATATTTTCACATTAGAAAAACTACAAAATATGTATGATTTA